>NC_056733.1:570975296-571020296 GCF_019279795.1 Protopterus annectens | reverse complement strand
GTCTTGGTCCGGCGTCGGTTGCTGTCGCTTCTTCCCTGATGTCAGAGCGCCAGGGGTATATCAGAGGCATCCAACACCTTTTTCTTCAGTATTTCTTGCCGTGCGGTGCCCGAAGCAGAAGCAGTTCGCAAGTGTCGGTCGGCCGACACCTGAGATTTTCGAATCGAGTTTCAGTCCGAAGTCTTCAAAGCTAAGTACCCCGTTGGGGAACCTTTTTCTTGCCTCAGTCCGATGTCAGAAAAAGTTAACAATTGCATTTCTTGTGGGAAGCAAATACCTCATAAGGACTTTCATTCTTTTTGCATATCTTGCCTAGGCCCAGACCACGACGTCACTGGTTGTCGGTTTTGTGCTAGGTTCAATAAGCGAACTATAAAGCGTCGTTTTGATTTCGCACGACACTACTTCGGTAGAAAATTTAATTACACTATGCTGTCGGAGCAGCCGACTACCGGCGTGCATAAAAAACGCAAGGATAAGGACCGGCAGCCTAGATCCAAGCCAGACTCCGTGGCCTTGGCCCAGTCACCGGTTCTCCGGTTTTCAGTGAGGCACCTACGCAGCCCCTGCCTGCTGCTGAATTGGATCCCCAGGCCACATTGGACCCCCCAGCAGAGATTTCTAGGCCGACGCAGCCTTTTTCCTTAGGCCCTTCTGATGACATTGCAGTAGGGGAAGCCGGTGCTGCAGAAACACCTTGGTGTCTTCAGACCGACTACCCTCACCATTAAATCTTATGCTAAACTTAAGACTCCTCTAAAACCAAAAATGCCTACACTTCAATCTCCAGGTCAAGGCCCTATTCCTAAGAAACAGATGCTTAAAATGGCTGAAGATTTGATTTCTTTGATCAGGGATTTCCACCCCCCCCCTCGACAAAAGGCCTAGACAAGAGGAGGATTATGCCTCCTCTGATCAGGTGTCTGTTTCCTCAGGCTCCTCTGAGGAACAGGATTACTCCTTTCCCCCTTATGAAGATTCTGATGCTGAGGACTCCATTCCCTCAGCTTCTCCCCCTGAAGACTACTCCTTTGGGGAAACCTTACACATCATGAGGGAACATTTCCACTGGGAAGGTCAGGACTACTCTGACTCAAAGAAAAGGCTCCAAGAGTTTCTTTTACTCCCCCAGAACAGACCACTTGCTATCCCCCAGTTTTGGACATAGTGGATGATGTCTTCTTAGAATCTAGTCTAAATCCAGATTCTCTGCCTCCTGCTCCAGCCAAACCAGATAGATACTATAGAGTGCCTGACTCTCACAAATTTCTTTACAAAAGCCCTGCTGCTGATCCAGAGACAATCTCCCAGGGTCCCAAAGGGGCTAAGGCTTCTATGGCTAAAAATCCTTTACCCTCAGAAAGGGACTCCAGAGCACTAGATAGGTGGGGGAAGAAGGTTTACACCTCAACTACTCTAGCTATGAGAGCACTAAATTGTCAATTTCACATGCTTAAATACCAGCAATTCCTAATGTCTCAAATAAAACAAAAGATGGGCACGCACCCTCAACAGTCTGAATTCAAGGAAATGCAAGATCTGCTGCATGCAGCTGAACAGGTGGGCAAACATACTTTACAATGTGGTTTTGATGCCTTGGAAGCTTCCTCTAGAGCAGCTGTTACTGGGTCTGTTATACGTAGGTATGCTTGGTTAAAGGAACAATCTCTGCCTGATCATGTTAAAGCAAAGTTACTGGATGCACCCTTACAGCAAGATGTTTTATTTGGGTTTAAAGCAGAGGAGGTTTTAAAGAAAATGGAGGATAAGGCAAAATCTATGCAAACATTCAAAGATTTCTTACAGGTACAGCCCCCACACTTCAGCAGAAATTGGCCAACAAAAAATTGGTCCTTTCCAGCTTCTGACAGACCACAGAGGGGTAAATACAGGCACCCAAGGGGCAGAGGACAAGCACAAATTCCTTACAAACCTCGCCAATGGGGCACTACAACACAGAAGGGAGGAGAAGACAGGTCCCAAACCACTAGAAGGAAAACACAATGACTCAAACCTCAAACTGCCAAGCAAAACCCTTTTGGCAGCTCCCTTGGGAGGAAAATTAACACTTTTTGCAGACAACTGGTGCATCGTCACAAAGGACAAATGGGTCCTAGACATTATCTCACATGGATACAGATTCCATTTCCACACCTTGCCAAGGATAAAAGGAATGCCAAGCCTGCCACAAAATCAATGGGCAGAGGCACAAAAACAAATTACAGCTCTCATGGACATGACAGCCATTCAACTGGTACCTACACAGGAGCAAGGCCAAGGATTTTACTCAAGGCTCTTTCTAGTCCCCAGAAAGGACAATGCTTAGAGACCCATTCTGGACCTTTCAATCTTAAACACCTTCTTGCAAGTACCTAAATTCAAGATGCTAACACTACAGCAGCTTCTTCCCATGTTGGGCAAGAAAGCTTGGCTAGTAACTTTGGACCTCAAGGAAGCATACCTGTATGTCCCTATCAGACAAAATTGTAGAAGATACCTCCATTTCATTGCAGGTTCAACCCATTACCAATTCTCTGCACTGCCTTTTGGCTTATCTACTGCGCCCAGGGTCTTCACAAAATGCCTGGCACCAGTAATTGCATACTGCAGACAGAGAGGAATTCAAATATACCCATACCTGGACGACTGTCTCATCCAAGCAGAAAGCAAGGACATTCTCTTACAACACCTGGCTTTTGACATCTTCTAAGTTGCCTAGGGTACACAGTCAACGAAAAGAAATCAAAACTAGTGCCCTCACAAATTATGACATTCCTGGGTGCCAGCTTGAATACAACAGCCCAGACGGCTTATCTGACACCAGACAAACAACTACAACTAACTCAATACTTCAGAACAATGGCAACAAAGACCCAACTCCCTGCAAGAAAAATTCTGCATGCCTTGGGCTTCATGGCATCTTGCATACTACTAATACCATTTGCAAAACTGCATATGAGGAAATTACAATGGTACCTAAAAAGCGTATGGAATCAACACAGCCACAGCTTGGAAACAATGATAAATCTCATTCCCTGCCTTCAACAGGAGTTTCTATGGTGGTCACAGGCTTGTCACCTAAACAAGGGTCAGCCTTTCACCCTACCCCCAGCCAGGCAAACTATGACAACAGATGCATCGGACTATGCCTGGGGGGCACACATGGCAGGACGGTGCGTTCAAGGCTTATGGACAGCAGATCAAAGGAATATGCACATCAATCAAAAAGAAATGCTAGCTGTACAAAATGCTCTGACAGCCTTCAAGGATTTCTTGCATCCAGGACAGCTTATCATAAGGACAGACAACACCACAGTAATGTGGTACATAAACAAACAAGGGGGTACACACTCCTACCCTCTATGCAGGCAAGCAATGACCTTGTGGAACACAGCACTGGCTTACCAAGTTCAATTACAAGCTCAATTCCTGCCAGGAAAAAAGAACACATTGGCAGACAACCTAAGCAGAAACATCATGGATCCCCACAAGTGGAAACTGGATCCACAAGTATTTGCAATGATAACTCAAAAATGGGGGTTCCCAGACATAGACCTGTTTGCCAGCCCTCAAAACTATCAGCTAACAAAGTTTTGTACAAGGACTTTTCACCAGCAAGCTTGGAAAGTGGACGCACTCTCATTCAGTTGGAAAATGCTAACAGTATATGCCTTTCCTCCACTACCCCTTTTCACAAGGGTGCTACTGAAAGTCAGGATGGAGAGACCCCGAATGATACTCATTGCTCCAGACTGACCACGCCAGCACTGGTACCCACTATTAAGGAATATGGCCCAGGGCCCACCATGGGTCCTACCACAAATTACCCACCTGCTCACACAGCAAGACAATCAGATTCTACACAGCCAGCTCAAAACCTTAAACTTGGCTGCATGGCAAATCACCTAAGCAACCAGCCAGCTCGTCTCTCACAAGCTGTTATGGAAGTTATTCTGGAGGCCAGGAGACCAAGCACCAGGAAAGCCTACTCAGACAAATGGAAAAGGTTTTGCGCCTGGAACCAAGCTAAAGGCCAAAATACCCTTCAACCTGACATACCTCAGATTCTGCAATATCTAACTGAGATGTTACACAATGGGCTTTCTTTTTCATCTATTAAAATCCACGCCTCAGCCATTTCTGCTCACTACAACACAGATCCTCCCTTATTTTCACATCCACTTTTAAGGCAGTTTCTCAGAGGGGCCAAGAACATTAGGCCTCCCAGGAGAGCACCAACACCTACTTGGGACCTCAACTTTGTTCTGGAAAAACTCATGCTACCTCCTTTTGAACCAGCTTTCTCAGCTCACTTAAAATTTATATCATGGAAGACTGCCCTGCTGCTAGAAATCACTTCAGCTAGAAGAGTTTCAGAGCTACAGGCACTAATGGCAGTAGAGCCTTTCCTCATTTTTCATCAAGACAGAGTTTCTCTATGAACTAACCCCTCCTTTATGCCTAAGGTGGTATCCAGTGTGGCTCTAAATCAAACCATCCATTTACCCACCTTCTGTGTGGCTCTAAATCAAACCATCCATTTACCCACCTTCTTTCCAAATCCACAGAACAAAGGAGAAAGACTCCTGCATTCCTTGGACATTCACAGGCAGCTACGTTACTACTTGGATAAAACTAAGGTTTTCAGAAAATCTGACAAGCTTTTTGTATCATATGCTACAGCATCACAAGGAAAGGCTATCTCAAAACAAACCATTTCCAAATGGGTAAGACATTGCATATGTTTTTGCTACACCCACCATGGAAAACCAGTTCCTGCTACCATAAGGCCCCACTCTACCAGGGCAGCAGCTACATCTACAGCCTTCCTCAGAGGGGTGCCAACCAAGGATATTCTGGATGCTGCAACTTGAAGTTCAGTACACACCTTCACCAAACATTACCACTTACCACTTTACTCTAAGACTAGAGATTCCACCACCCATCCTTAGCTTTAGGATTCTACCTAAGTGTGATGACTGCAGCAGGGTAACACAATGAACATAGTACAGTTTTGTACCTACCATAAATGTAGATGTTCGAGTGTATACCCTGCTGCAGTCAAATTCCCTCCCTCCATCCCCTCTAAACTAGCTGAACTTATCTCTTCCACTCTATTCTATACTACCTCTGTGGTGTATTTGCTTGTGCCTAAGGGTTTTGTTTTATTTTTTCCATATAGCTATATGTATATATATATATATATATATATATATATATATATATATATATATATATATATCTTTTGCCTACCTATTAGGGGCACCTGACATCTGGGGCAAGAAAAACTGAAGAAAATGGCGTCAGATGCCTCTGATATACCCCTGGCACTCTGACATCAGGGAAGAAGCGACAGCAACCGACACCAGACCAAGACTTTGGAATTCGTGCTAACTGCGGGACCGCCTGACGGCAGGATAACCCAAGTGTGATGACTGCAGCAGGGTATACATTCGAACATCTACATTTATGGTAGGTACAAAACTGTACTTTCTCTGCACTGCCTTTGGCTTATTTACTGCACCCAGAGTCTTTACAAAGTGCCTGGCTCCAGTAATTGCATTTTGCAGGCAAATAAATATTCAAATATATCCATACCTGGACGATTGTCTAATTCAGGCAGAAGACAAGGACACTCTTCTAAACCATCTGGCATTTGTAAAAAGTGTTCTAACTTGTCTAGGGTACACTATAAACGAAAAGAAATCACAACTGGTACCCTCTCAAAAAGTTGCATTCCTGGGTGCAAGCTTGAATACAACTGCCCAGATGGCTTTCCTTACGCCAGAGAAGCAAATTCATTTGGTGACTTACTTCAAACAGGTGGCCACAAAACCCCTGCTTTCTGCAAGGCAAATACTGCAAGCCTTGGGGTTCATGGTCTCCTGCATTCTTCTAATTCCATATGCAAGAACTGCATATGAGGAAACTTTAGTAGTACTTAAAAAGTCTATGGAGTCAGCATTGTCACAGCCTGGAAACGATTCCTATCATACCTTGCCTGCAACTAGACATGTCCTTCAAGGATGCATCTGCAGTCCTAACAAATGGGTTGTCCTGCCTCAGGCAGCCCTTCGGTCGGCCGGATTCCAAAGTCTGGGTCTGGCCTCGGCTGATGTCGCACTTCACCCGACGTCATAGCTGCTGTCGATTGGGTATAAAGGCATCAGCCAACGCCATTTTCTTCAGTCTTTCTTGCCGCGCGGTGCCCGAAGCAGAAGCTGTTCGCAAGTGCCGGTCGGTCAGATCCAGAGATTTCTACTACTGAAGACTTCTAAAAAGCTAAGTACCCCGTTGGGGACTCTTTCTTGCCTCAGCCGATGTCAGAAAAAGTAAATAATTGTTTAACTTGTGGGAAACAAATACCTCATAAGGATTTCCACTCTTACTGCCTTCCTTGCTTAGGCCCAGACCACGACGTAGCAGCTTGTCTAGCCTGTGCTTCCTTCAACCGACGGACTCTTAGACGTCGGTCGGGGTTTGCGGAGGAGTTTTTTGGTCCCTCTTTTGCTTACAAAATGCCGTTGGAGACTCCGACTTCACAAATAGCTAAAAAGCGTAAGGAAAAGGACCGACACTCGCGGTCTGTGGTTTCGGCCGAAACCACGGTTAAGCCAACCGCGAGTGTCTCGGTTTCGGCTGAAACCGAGTCCACGGTTCTTCCTTCGGCCGAAAGCATACCTTCTACAGCCGAGGCCTCACACAGCATGGCTGAATCTGCTACTGAAATTTCTCCTGCTGTTGCAGGCACCCAGGATTTATCAGATACTATTCCTTTAGACATACCTACTTCTGCACGTGGAGCTGCTAGGCCCGCTGCTAGGCCCCCTGCATCCATGTCTATCAAGGCTTTCTCTAGGGCTAAAGCAGCTAAATATTCTAAGGCCTTGCCTACTAAAACCCCCTCGCACAGGCCTAGCTCTAGTTCCCAAATGCTCAGCCTGGCAGAGGATCTCATTTCATTGATCAGGGGATCCCAACCTCATCCTGACAGGGCCTCTCATCCCCCTCCAGAGAAGAGGCCTAGAGCAGAGCCCCCTGAACCAGTTACTATGGATTATTCCTCTGATGATTCAGAAAACTCAAATCCTCCAGAAGGCCCTTATTCTCCATATGAGGATTCTGACGCAGAAGACTCCATTCCTTCTGCCTCTCCTCCTGAGGAATTTTCTTTTGGGGAAACCTTGCATGCTATGAGGGAGCAATTTCAATGGCAGGGCCAGGATTTTTCAGATTCTAAGAAACGGCTGAGGACCTTTTTACATTTGCCACAGCATAGGCCTTTAGCCATTCCTCCACTACTAACAGTTGTGGATGATACATTCAATGATGCTTGTACTGCCCCTGACTCTCTTCCCCCGGCCCCTGCTAAGCCCGACAGATACTACAGGGTCCCGGGCACACATTACCACTTGTATAAGGCTCCTATTGCAGACCCTGAAACTATTTCTCAGGGCCCTAAAGCTGTAGCAACTGCCAAAACCCCCCTCCCCTCTGAAAGAGAATCTAGAGCATTAGAGAGATGGGGTAAAAAAGTTTATACTTCTGCTACTCTTTTGGCTAGGGCCTTAAACTGTCAATTCCACATGATTCAGTATCAGGAATTTTTGTTAGATCAGCTAAATAATTAACTATCCTCTCCTGAACCTATAGACCATAAGTCCCTTCAGGATTTGGTACATAACACCCAGCAGGTCAGTAATCATTCCTTAAAATGTGGCTATGATGCACTGGAGGCTTCCTTTAGATCAGCTATGACTGGTACAGTGATCAGAAGGCATGCATGGTTAAAAGAGCAATCCTTACCAGACCATGTAAAGTCAAAGCTCCTAGATGCTCCCATGGAGAAACTCAGTTTGTTTGGCTCCCCTGCAAAGCAAGTGTTAAAGAAGGTGGAAGAGAAATCAAAATCTGTCCAAACAGTCAAGGATTTTTTACAGGTCTAGCCTCCTAGGTTTAGTAGAAATTGGCCTTCGAAGAATTGGTCCTTTCCAGACACTACCAGAGCACAGAGAGACAGAAATAGGCACTCAAGAGGCAGAGGTCAATCCAGAGGTGCCTACAGGGGACGTCAGTGGCAACCTAACAACCAGAGAAGTACTGCCACAGATCCACCTACAACCACTTCCACAGGACAGTCACAGTGACTTGGCTCTGATACCGCCTACCAGGGAACAACTGGAAGGCACCCTTAGGCGGAAAGCTAGCCTTATTTTCAGTAAACTGGCATCACATTACAGGAGACAAATGGATTTTACAGACAATAGACAAAGGTTACAGGTTTCACTTCCATACTCTGCCAAGGAAGAGAGGAATGCCAAACCTGCCACCAAACCAAAAAACAAACGCTCTAGGACAAATCAACTTACTAAGGATGAGAGCTATAGAAAAGGTACCGGCTATGGAACAAGGACAAGGATTTTATTCCAGACTTTTCCTGGTGCCAAGAAAAGAAAACCAATGGAGACCTATTCTCGACCTGTCCGCTCTGAACACATATCTCATTGTTCCAAAATTCAAAATGCTGACTCTACAGCAACTTCTTCCCATACTGGGCAAGGAGTCTTGGCTGGTGACTCTAGATCTCAAGGAGGCATGCCTGCACGTCCCTATTCGACCAGATTGCAGAAGATACCTCAGATTTCTTGCAGGATCAGAGCATTCTCAATTCTCAGCATTGCCTTTTGGCTTATCTACTGCGCCCAGAGTATTCACGAAATGCCTGGCATCAGTAATTGCTCATTGCAGGCTTCAGGGAATTCAAATTTATCCATACCTGGACGACTGCCTGATACAAGCGGACAACAAGATCAAATTAATAAAAGATTTGGAAAAGGTTATTCACCTATTGCAGGCCTTGGGATACACAGTCAACATAAAAAAGTCAAGGCTGTTACCATCCCAAAGGATTACATTCTTGGGTGCAGAACTGGGCACATCAAATCAAATGGCATTTCTCACAGCAGAAAAGCAAAAACAACTACCTCTCTATTTCATGGCATTAACAACGCAGAACCAGCTTACAGCAAGGAAAGTCCTGCAAGCCCTGGGTTACATGGCATCCTGCATAATATTGATCCCACATGCCAGACTACATATGAGGAAGTTGCAATGGTACCTCAGGAATTTATGGTCTCAGCACAAGCACAGCATAGAAACCCAAATTCCAATAATTCCATGCCTGAAGCAAGAATTCCTGTGGTGGGCTCAGGCCTGTCAGTTGAACAAAGGACTGCCCTTCCACAGACCTCACCCAAGCCAGACTATTACCACGGATGCCTCAGACCTCGGTTGGGGGACACACATGGCAGACTAGTGTATACAAGGCCTATGGACACAGGACCAGCTGAACCTACACATAAATCAAAAAGAGATGCTGGCAGTGAAACAGGCAATTCAGACCATTTCTTCAACAAGGTCATTTGCTGATAAGGACGGACAACACCACAGTTATGTGATATATCAACAAGCAGGGAGGCACACATTCATATCCTCTATGCCGGATGGCAATGGACCTGTGGAATGTGGCCCTGAACCTCAACATTCAGCTCCAGGCCATATTTGTGCCAGGAAAAGAAAATATACTAGCAGACACCTTAAGCAGAACTACCACGGATGCCCACGAATGGATGCTGCATCCGGACATCTTCAAAACCATTACAAAGAAATGGGGGCTACCAGAAATAGACCTGTTCCCTATCCTTCAGTTGGGAAAACCTAACAGCATATGCATTACCACCTCTTCCTTTGATGCACAAAGTGCTACTGAAGATCAAAGAAGATCACCCAAGGATCATACTGATAGCTCCAGACTGGCCGAGGCAGCATTGGTACCCGCTCCTGAGGAGTATGTCTCAGACACATGCATGGCCTCTACCCCTAGCTCCTTTGCTGCTAACACAGAACAACTTCAAGATCCTGCATCCAAACTTGAAAACACTGCAGCTAGCTGCTTGGAATCTTACATAAAACAAAATAACCCAAATTTATCTCAGAGGGTTAAAGACATTATCCTGGAGGCTCGCAGACCCTCCACAAGGAAGACTTATTCAGCAAAATGGAGAAGATACCTCATTTGGAGTACAGCAAAAGGAGAAAATGTATCATTGGCAAACATAGCTAACATCCTGGAATATTTAGCAGAGCTTTTCCACAATGGCCTGTCTTACTCATCCATCAAGATTCATGCATCAGCAATTTCAGCAGAATATAACATGGATCCTCCAGTATTCTCTCATCCTCTACTCAGGCAGTTTCTGAGAGGAATTAAAAATGTAAAGCCTCCAAGGAAGCCACCTTTGCCTACATGGGACCTGAGCTTTGTGCTAGAAAAGTTAACACTTCCCCCTTTTGAACCAGCAGCAACAGCAGAATTACAGTTCTTATCTTGGAAAACTGCTTTCCTGCTTGCCATCACTTCAGCAAGAAGGGTTTCTGAATTACAGGCATTAATGGCAGTACAGCCCTTCCTTATCTTCCATCAGGATAGAGTGTCCTTGAGAACTAACCCTACTTTTATGCCAAAGGTGGTCTCCAGGGTATCATTGAACCAAGCAATCCACTTACCAACATTCTTCCCCAACCCACAGAACAGAGGGGAAAGACTACTGCATACCTTGGATGTACACAGACAATTGCGCTACTACCTGGACAGAACCAAGAACAATAGAAAAACTGACCAGCTTCTGGTAGCATATGCAGCAGGAATGGAAGGAAAAGCAATTTCAAAACAGACAATCTCAAAATGGATAGGAAATTGCATTAGATTTTGTTACTCCTTTCATGGAAAGACTACTCCAGAAAACATCAGACCTCACTCCACAAGGGCTACAGCCACTACTACAGCTTTCTTCACGAGGTGGCTACCAAAGACATTTTAGAGGCTGCTACTTGGAGCTCCATGCATACATTTGCCAAGCATTATAATCTGCCTTTATACTCCAGATCCCGAGCAGGTTTTGCCACTGCTGTCTTGCAAGGGATCTTAACTACACCATAATCTTCTTAGTGCCTCCTCCCCCAGTTTGGCTATGGTATTCTACCCATTTGTTAGGACTGCAGATGCATCCTTGAAGGACATAGTACAGTTTTGTACCTACCATAAATGTAGATGTCCGAGAAGTATGCATCTGCAGTCAGGATTACCCACCCTCCTTCCCCTCTGTGGTACTCCTAGGGTATTTGCCCATCTTGTAGCTAGCTGGGGGGATCTATTATGGTGTATTTGTTTGTATATATGTTCATACATGTTTATTTTTGTTTGCTCTCTACTATTTGGAATCATTTGCATTTATCCAAATTTAGCCTTCCTAGAGGGCACCTGGCATCTGGGGCAAGAAACACTGAGGAAAATGGCGTCGGCTGATGCCTTTATACCCAATCGACAGCAGCTATGACGTCGGGTGAAGTGCGACATCAGCCGAGGCCAGACCCAGACTTTGGAATCCGGCCGACCGAAGGGCTGCCTGAGGCAGGACAACCCATTTGTTAGGACTGCAGATGCATACCTCTCGGACATCTACATTTATGGTAGGTACAAAACTGTACTTTCCTATGGTGGGCAGAGGCCTGCTACCAAAACAAGGGACTGCCATTCACACCACCCCCTGGGGCACAAACCCTAACTACAGATGCATCAGACTATGGTTAGGGGGCACATCTGCAGGGAAGTGCATTCAGGGCAAATGGAGCCCAAATCAAATGCACCTTCATGTTGTATCTTTCGGCTTTTCCCGGTTAGGGGTCGCCACAGTGGAACTCCGGTCCGCTAATGATTGGCAGTAGATTTTTACGTACCGAGTTGCCAGCCCTGACGTACAACCTTCAACGAAGGTATGCCCATTCACGCATGTCTCCACACAGAAGACGCTTTAGCTGAGAATTGAACAGCACCTTCATATCAGTCAAAAAGAATTGCTAGCTGTACAGAATGCACTGACAGCCTTCAAGGACTACCTTCTTCCAGGACAATTAATGATAAAGACAGACAACACCAAGATTATGAAGTACATAAATAAACAGGGGAGTACACACTCCTACCCCCTTTGCAGACTAGCCATGGCATTGTGGAACATGACCTTGACCTATCAAGTACAACTACAAGCTCAATTCCTGCCAGGAAAGTTGAATACTCTGGCAGACGAACTAAGCAGAAATTTCATGGACCCACACAAATGGAAACTGGAACCATGGATTTTCAACATGTTGACACACAACTGAGGGAGCCCATACATAGATCTTTTTTCCTCACCCCAGAACTATCAGTCGGACAAATTTTGCACAAGAACTCATCACAAAAAAGACTGGAAAGTGGATGCTCTATCCTTCAGCTGGAAAAATCTATCAGTCTATGTCTTCCCCCTCTGCCTCTGCTCTCCAAAGTTCTACTAAAAGTCAAATAGGACAAACCGAAAATTATTTTGGTTGCTCCAGACTGGCCTCGCCAGCACTGGTACCCACTCCTGTGCAATGTGTTACACCTTCCACCGTGGCATCTGCCTTAGACACCTTACTTAGTGTCTCAGCAGAACAACCAAATTCTGCACACTCCGCTCCAAACTTTGAACCTTGCAGCATGGCTAATCCCCTAAATTTACCCTTAGAATCCCTCAACAAACTTGTGATGGATGTCATTGTGGAGGCATGATGGCCTAGTACTTGAAAATCTTATGCTGACAAATGGAAAAGATTCTGTGCCTGGAATCAATCTCAAGGGATAAGCACAGCAATGCCCAACATTCCTCAGATTTTGCAATACGTAACTGAGATGCTTCACAAGGGCCTGTCTTTTTCTTCCATAAAAATCCATGCCTCAGCCATTTCAGCTCATTACAACACAGAACCTCCCCCCTTCTCTCATCCTCTGCTAAAGCAGTATCTCAGAGGGGCCAAAAAATTAAGACCACCCAAGAGAGGTCGAACCCCTGCCTGGGACCTCAATTTTGTATTGGAAAAGCTCACTCTCCCTCCTTTTGAGCCAGCTGTTACTGCAGACTTAAAATTTCTCTCCTGGAAAACAGCTTTCCTTTTAGCAGTCACTTCAGCTAGAAGGATTTCCGAATTACAGGCTCTTATGACAGTGGAGCCTTTCATCATTTTTCATGCAGACAGGGTATCTCTCAGGACCAATACGTCCTTCATGCCTAAGGTGGTATCCAGTGTGGCTCTTAATCAGACCATTCATTTGCCAACTTTCTTTCCCAATCCACAGAACAAGGGGGAGCGGATTCTGCATTCATTGGATGTACACAGACAACTTAGATTTTACTTAAGCAGAACAAAATCTCAAAGAAAATCTGAACAACTGCTGGTGGCATTTGCTGCAGGGGCAGAGGGAAAGGCTATTTTAAAGCAATCCATTTCTAAATGGATAAGCCATTGTATTAGTTTCTGCTATATGCACCATGGAAAAACTATCCCCAGGGGATCAGATCCCATTCCACCAGGGCTGCATCTACTTCTGCAGCCTTTCTCAGAGGTGTTCCTACCAGAGATATTCTAGAAGCTGCTACCTGGAGCTCAGTTCATACGTTCACCAAACATTACCATTTACCATTTTTCTCTAAATCCAGAGCAGGCTTTGCCACAGCTGTCCTGCAGGGCCTTATAGCTGGTCCTAACGCTGTATAATTCCATCCACCCAACCATTGCTTTAGGAATCTACCCAAATGTAATGACTGCAATAGTGAAACATAAAGAACATAGTACAGTTGTGTACATTTACTATAAATGTAGATGTTCGAGTGTATTCACTGTTGCAGTCCTGGTTACCCTCCCTCCAGCCCCATATTTTTCTTTGGCTGTACCTCTACTTTCTTTCACTATGTTTAAAAGCCCTTTTGGTGTATTTGCTTTTGGGATTGGAGGTATATTTTTTGTGTTTTTAATTTTATTTGTTCCCCATTTGGGGGGCACCTGACATCTGGGGCAAGAAAAACTGATGTAATGGCGTCGGCTGCATGTTTTATACCCCTGACGACCTGACATCATGGAATAAGGGACAGCAACCAATGCAGGACCCAAGACTTTGTTAATCAGGCCGACTGAGGGCAACCTGCCAGCAGATTGCCCAACTGCAACAGTGAATACACTCTAACATCTACATTTATGGTAAGTTTACACAACTGTACTATTTCTTCTCTCAAGTTGTTTCTCCACCAGAGAGCATGAAGGACCCATTATTGTTTTCTTTCTGAATCTGACATTGTTTCAGAAGGAATTTGTCTCAGCCTGTATGCCTTAGGCTAGATAGCAAAGATTTTGTAATTTTCACTGTTGATTACTGCCTACAGTGGTGGTGGTGCTGCGGTAGCATTGTCGCCTCACAGTAAGACGTCCTGTTCGATTCTCAGCTAGAGCGTCTTCTGTGTGGAGACATGCGTGAATGGGCATACCTTCGTTGAAGGTTGTGCGTCAGGGCTGGAAACTCGGCACGTAAAAATCTACTTCCAATCATTAGCGGACCGGAGTTCCTCTGTGGTGGCCCCTAACCGGGAAAAGCCGAAAGACACAGCAACATTATTGCCTACAGCTTTACATGCTGAGATGTTGAAGTCAGTAAAGTATGATAAATAGTTCAACTAACTTTTAATTCAGTTGTTAGGTAAACCTTTATGTGAAGAACAGGGATGAGCTATATTAGTTGTATCGCAACACTGTGTTAACAAGATGGTAAATACATTTATTTTTGGCCAGAAAAGTGTTGATTTTATCAATTAAAATATAAAATTAAGCACTGTGTCAACAATTATAAGCAGCTGTCATTTGCCTTACTAACTCATTTAAGTGACAACTGTCAGTTATCAATGAATGAATGGAGCTGACAAATTTCACATATAGCAAGAGTATAATGAGGTGAAGATCTGGATGTTTTTATTTAAGTACTGCAGGATAGCACACTTAAAGCCCTGCTTTCTACTTCTTTTATACTGAAGAAAACAGAAATCGTAAATGGATTAAGAAAGACTTTTTCCATCTTATAACAATCACAAATCAGGGTAATTTGATTAGAAAAAGCACTAACTCTGCTTCTGTAGACAGTGTAAAAATGTATTTATTTATTTATTTACATTTGTTTACCGGGATAGTCCACTGGGCCAAGGTGAACCCATTTTCAGTTGAGGCCTGGGGAGAAAAGCTCCATAAACATAGTATAAGTATTACACAGCACATATATATTATAATATATGACAAACAATAAATGTAAACTATAGTATAATATGTGACAAACGATAAACATAAACTATAAGGATAGATTACAAATGTGCAGCATGGTACAGATTCATTACAGCAGCACACAGTGGAGAATTAAATATAGTACAATCAGAAAAATCTTCAGTTGTACCCTGCCAGACCATGTACATACATAGCATAGTGCAAATTCAACATAGCACCATATAGTGGAGAACCTGTAGGCGGTACCTTCTGAAAACCAACAGTAGAGCTATACAAAACCAGTACAGATCAATATACAGTACATGCTGAAACATAGTGTAGTTCACTACAAAAACCCAGTACAAGCCAAAGACAGTACATTTTGAAACAGTCTGTTTATAAGAGCAGTTAAAGGATAGTTTGAGTACAGTACATTTTGAAACAGTCTGTTTATAAGAGCAGTTAAAGGATAGTTTTGGTACAGTACATTTTGAAACAGTCCGTTTATAAGAGCAGTTAAAGGATAGTTTGAGTACAGTACATTTTGAAACAGTCCGTTTATAAGAGCAGTTAAAGGATAGTTTGAGTACAGTACATTTTGAAACAGTCCGTTTATAAGAGCAGTTAAAGGATAGTTTGAGTACAGTACATTTTGAAACAGTCCGTTTATAAGAGCAGTTAAAGGATAGTTTGAGTACAGTACATTTTGAAACAGTCCGTTTATAAGAGCAGTTAAAGGATAGTTTGAGTACAGTACATTTTGAAACAGTCCGTTTATAAGAGCAGTTAACGGATAGTTTGAGTACAGTACATTTTGAAACAGTCCGTTTATAAGAGCAGTTAAAGGATAGTTTGAGTACAGTACATTTTGAAACAGTCTGTTTATAAGAGCAGTTAAAGGATAGTTTGAGTACAGTACATTTTGAAACAGTCCGTTTATAAGAGCAGTTAAAGGATAGTTTGAGTACAGTACATTTTGAAACAGTCCGTTTATAAGAGCAGTTAAAGGATAGTTTGAGTACAGTACATTTTGAAACAGTCCGTTTATAAGAGCAGTTAAAGGATAGTTTTAGTACAGTACATTTTGAAACAGTCTGTTTATAAGAGCAGTTAAAGGATAGTTTTAGTACAGTACATTTTGAAACAGTCCGTTTATAAGAGCAGTTAAAGGATAGTTTTAGTACAGTACATTTTGAAACAGTCTGTTTATAAGAGCAGTTAAACGATAGTTTTAGTACAGTACATTTTGAAACAGTCTGTTTATAAGAGCAGTTAAAGGATAGTTTGAGTACAGTACATTTTGAAACAGTCTGTTTATAAGAGCAGTTAAAGGATAGTTTGAGTACAGTACATTTTGAAACAGTCTGTTTATAAGAGCAGTTAAAGGATAGTTTGAGTACAGTACATTTTGAAACAGTCCGTTTATAAGAGCAGTTAAAGGATAGTTTGAGTACAGTACATTTTGAAACAGTCTGTTTATAAGAGCAGTTAAAGGATAGTTTGAGTACAGTACATTTTGAAACAGTCCGTTTATAAGAGCAGTTAAAGGATAGTTTGAGTACAGTACATTTTGAAACAGTCTGTTTATAAGAGCAGTTAAAGGATAGTTTTAGTACAGTACATTTTGAAACAGTCTGTTTATAAGAGCAGTTAAAGGATAGTTTGAGTACAGTACATTTTGAAACAGTCTGTTTATAAGAGCAGTTAAAGGATAGTTTTAGTACAGTACATTTTGAAACAGTCTGTTTATAAGAGCAGTTAAAGGATAGTTTTAGTACAGTACATTTTGAAACAGTCCGTTTATAAGGGCAGTTAAAGGATAGTTTTAGTACAGTACATTTTGAAGCAGTCTGTTTATAAGAGCAGTTAAAGGATAGTTTGAGTTCTGTGTGAGTGAATGTAGAAGAGAATCAATGAGGACTGATAACTTACATATGCCGGGATATATAGAGTGAGATAGAAGTGAGGCAGGGATCGCAGGAGACAAGTAGAGAGGGGGTTCAGGTTATAGGAGCTACAGCCTTGGTGTAGCGACTTACACTGTTGTCACTATAATGATATGGAGAAAACGTACTTATTCATCATGTCATGTTGTAGGAATCAAAACTCCATCCTGGGAGGAGAACAAGTATTTAAAAAAAATCATGTCAGTATGACTGTCTGGATGACAGTCATTTTAAGGTTTAAGAAATTAAAACATGATAACAAAACATTTAAGGCTATTATAAAATATTAGAAGTCTATAAAATAGCCTGTCATGAAAAACTTTCTATTTTTACTATTTTTATTTTATTTGGCATTTCTTAACTGGGTTAGTCCAAATAGGTAGCAGCCCTTTTTCAGTGGAGACCCAAGGAAAAAAGTTCCAAAAAATACAAGTAACAAAAATATTTAAAAAGGCAGATAATTACAGGTGGTCAAGTTATAACCAAACACAAAATAGAGTAACAATTACATTAAGATAGTTTGGAGAAAAAGACAACCTGCTGGAAATGTTCAATGGGTTAATCAAAGTAGTAGAAAACAAAAGTTAAAAAAAAACTATGAACTGATCTATAGGATCCTTAATAGAGAAAAAGAAATATATATATATATATATATATATATATATATATATATATATATATATATATATATATATATGTGTGTGTGTGTGTGTGTGAGAGAGAGTGTGTGTACACTGTATACAAAAGGAGATAATCCCAATGCGCAGTCATTATCCTGGACTATTTTGCCGGATGCTAAGAGTAAAAACTAGCCATGTATATAGTAAAGAGGAAAGAAGCAGAAATGGGGGTGGGGGTAGCTGGAGGAGTATTCAGGGGAGTATAGAGTTTTGGGAATCCAACAAGGAGGTGGCAAGGGAGTAAGAAGGAAATATGAAGAGTACTTTTTAGATGAAGGTACAAGGAAAATGTATTTTGTTAGTAAATTTTCCCCTTTCTCAAATCATTTGACAAGGTTAGTTAGAAATTTTTTGCCCATAGTGATGCAAGATTAATCTACCAAAGACTTATTTTCAGAGCATGTAATTTTTTCATATAAGAGGTGCATGAATTTGAAACAGTTATTGACTAGGAAACTGGACAAAATAGATGGTCAGGTGGGATGTTATCCCTGCCATAGGTGTAAGGTATGCTCAAAAGTGAGGAATTTACATGGTTGTAGCATTAAGAGAGAATCTGTAAGGCTACACAGAGGTTTTCTTGTCAATTGAGTTGAGTTGTTTATATCTTGGGTTGTGATTGTTCACCTAAGAAATGGTATATTGGACAAACCAAGAGACAAGTTAAAAAACGTATTTTGGAGCATATGGGGGACATCAGACATTGGAGATTAGATAGTCCAGTGGCACATCATTTCTGTTCAAATCATGAAGGCTCAGATTCTTCATTATTCTTCAGTGTGTTGGCGATGCCTTCACATCAACATGGGGAAGCTCACTATAGAAAATTGTTAGCCTTGGAATCCAGGTTCATCATTAATTACAATACTTTATTTCTTTCAGGTCTTAACCTGGAGGTGTATGTCAATATGTGAAACTGATGCTGATAAAGTAAATTAGATTTCAATTTTGTTTTCACATGGGTTTGTCTGATCTGAAGCATGTAGTTAAATATAAACATAAATATATATTGACTTTAAATTATAGTCAACATAGAGCATAAAGAATGTAAGGCTGGGAGATGGGTTTATATGCATTTTTAATGGGTCAAAGTCACTTTAAATGAAAGGGGTTTGTGCAATATGTATAATTGGCTAATATCATGTGATTCAATATAAATAATGTGCTGTTGGTATAACAATTTATCCCTTGAAGGATTTTTAGCCAAGGTACCAGGAGACACCAGTTAAGTTTTTTCTGCACTTTACTTTTGAGAGTCTTCGTTTTTCTTTTTGTGTGTTTTGTATTCATTCGTGGTTTGAGTTTCAGTCTTTGAGTATAGGAGGAGGAGAAGGTAAGACTAAGTTGGGTGATTGCATGGGCATGTCCTAGATTTGTGAAGGCAATGTTTCTTTTAAAAGAGTTAGGGTTAGGGATAGATCTAACACAAAGTGGTAGTTTATTGCAAGCATTTGCTACTTATTAGCAGTAGAAGAGTTTGCCAGTATTATTTGGGGGGTATAAATTTGGAGAAGATGCTGTTGAGAGGTGCAGAGGGCATGGTGGGGAGTGTAGGGATGGATGAGGGAAGAGACAGAAGGGCAGGAGAAGGAGTTGTGAAGTACAGAATGAGCCATGAGAAGTTGGTGCAGGAGGATTTGATGTTGAAATTCCAGCCACTGCAGGTTAGTCAAGGCTAGGCAGTGATTGGGAGTGGTAGTGGTGGTTAGAGGCAAATCTTTCAATGAGTTCCAGTTTAGACAGAATGTTGGCTTGGAGGTGTGTAGGAATAATGACTGGATAGAGTAGGGTGGGAAGTAGGAAAGCTTTTGCAAAAGATTGTCTCGAAGAAATTGTGAGGAATTTGTGGTGCCTGTATAACAGGCCACACTTTTGAAGAGTCTTTTTAATGGAATGCTGAGTATGGAGATCGAACTTTAGCTGGTCATCGATGATAACTCCAAGAAGTTTTGTGTGAGGTTCAACAGAGATGACAGTGTTGTTAAGGGAAGAGACAGTAAAAGTAGTTTTATGATGTTGGAGAGATTTAGGGAGAAATAAGAGAAGTTTTTTTTTTAGGGCTGAGTAGCAGTTGATTGGAAGTAAGCCATTTTTCAACAGAGTGTAGAGAATGTTGGGTGAGGATGTGTAGGTGGGAGATATTGTTAGAGCAGGAGATGATAGTGGAATCATCAGCATATTGAATCACTGAAGAGAATGGAGAGGATGAGTGAAGGTCATTGATAAAGATGTTGAATAACACTGGTCCAAGGATGGATCCCTGGGATACCCTTGTTTGTACAGGTAAAAAGGGAGAAAAGTTAGATTGCCATTTAACCACTTGGAATCTATTGGAGAGATAGCTGGTCATCCAAGAAAGTGCAGAGTGGGAGAGATTTAAGGTAGTTAGTTTGGATAGAAGTAAGTTGTGGGAAACAGTGTCAAAGGTATTGGAGAGGTCCAGAAACAAACAGGTGACTAACTTATTGTTGTCATGAGAGTTGGCAATAGTGTTAATGAAGGATGTCAGAGTGGTAGCTGTGCTATGTTTTGGTCAAAAGCTGTGCTGTGTAGGGGTTAAGAGATTTTCTAGCAGAAGATGATCAAGGAGCTGTTTGTGAATGCACTTTTTGGGTATTTCTGACAGGGGAGATAAAATGGCAGTTGGTCTGAAATTTGAAGCATCAGTTGAGGTACCACCTTTATGTAAGGGAGTGACATAAACTTTCGATCAGATATCAGGTACAGTATTTCCCTTGATGCATTTATTTACTAGTATGGAGATGGGATAGACAATGGAATTGGCAGCAATTTTTAGGAATGAGGAGGAAGGTTGTCAAATGATGGAAATTTGGGTTTGCTTAGAAGAGATTTGACATAGGTAATAGGGACAGTTTTAAAAGAGGAAGAGGTTGTATTGGTGGATTGAGGGGAGGTAGGGTGGGTAATAGAGGCATTCTTGGTTAGATTACAGATGGAGTCAATGAAGAAGGAATTTTTTTCAATTCAATATTTTTTCAATTTTTATGGTTTTTTAAGGGGAAAATTATAAGCATAAACATTTATTTCTCTGAAAGTATTTATAGATTTGCTCTTTAATATTTTGACTTCCAGTTTCATTATGGCATGTGGGATACTTTCTATAGGTTAGAATTAACACATCACAACTGCTGGTTCTCCAATTTGGTTCTCACTTAAACAATGTCCCTAGGAGAAAGAGACTGTGTGTGTGTGTGTGTGTGTGTGTGTGTGTGTGTGTGTGTGTGTGTGTGGGTGTGTGTGTGTGTGCGTGTGTGCGTGTGCATGTGTGCGTGTGTGCGTGTGCATGTGTATGTGCGCATGTGAGCATATCCTATCATGGACTGGAATCCTGTCCAGAACTGTTTCCAGCCATGTACCTGGAGTAAACTTTGGCTCCCCACAACTCTGATTGGATATAGTATCCTGATAATCCCAAGGCTTCATTCCTTGAAGGTACAAGTGTCTGCTCAGTAGGGGGAGTGCTCAGCTAATAACCTTGATTGGATCTTGCCACCCGTATAGTGCCTTTTTTAGGCAAAGTTCAAAGGACAAAACCACCACCGTAACAGGTACAAGCATACAAAATCTGAAGGTAATGCTACTCAATGCTAGAAGTCTAAACCTCAAAATGCACACTCTCGAGGCACTTCTAAAAATGGAGAACATCGATATCTGTGCAGTAACTGAGACCTGGTTCAAGGCTCCAGAGAGCACTCCTGCAATACCAGGCTACAACTCTTACCACATTTTTCGGCCACCAAACCAGGATCGAAACACTAAAGGTGGAGGAGTGTCCATATTCACCAAGGATATTCACACCACCAGGTTAGTTGCCCATCACATTGCATATGCAATTCTCCAGGTGCAACTAACACTAGGTAAGACTGCAATCCAAATTGTAGCTTGCTACAGATCCCCCACCATAACCCAAGATTCTCACTACACCTTTCTAAACATACTGGAAAATATTAGTATACAACCAAACACCCTAATACTGGGTGATTTCAACTACCCTGCCATTAACTAGGAAAACTACTGGTGTACCAACACCTTTGCCCAACGGTTCTTGGAATTCATAAATTCCAATGCCCTGGATCAACTAATCCATAGTCCCACCAGGGGCTCTAATATCCTAGACCTGGTCATTACCAACATGGGAAATCGATGCTCCACATCCATGGTCACCCCCTCATTGGTCAGGTTAGACCATAAGCTAATCACCCTTAACATCCACATCCCACCCCCACCCCCCAGTAAGGAAACCTCCATAAAAACTTCTCCAAAGCCAAGTTCATGCTACTCAAGTCAGACTTTACAAACTTCATGACACCCATGCAGACGGGAACTGAAAGTTCAACTGCTGAGTCCTACACTAAAGCACTGTATGAGCACATCCACTCATGCATGAATCGTGTCATCCCAAATAGAACCAAGATGCTCTCCTCCAGAAAAAGGAAGCCAATCTGGTGGTCCCCTGCCATAAACAAACTTTACAACAAAAGGAAGAAACTGTTGCAGAAAAGAGGAAAATCCCAGGATGCAAAAAACTCCCTTACCAGCCTCAGTAAGAAGCTGAGATCCCTCATAAAATCCTCCAAAGCTAGTTAACAAACTAAAATTGTCAAAGATTCCAAAGACAACCACAAAGCATTCTGTAACTATGTCAAGAATCTAAATGGCACTGCTCAGATCTGCTCTGAGCTACAACAGAATGGCATTAAATATACTGATCCCAGGGATATTGCCAATATCCTGGCAGATCAATTCAGTGCCAACTTCACCCCCCTCTCAGCCCCTAAATGGCCCATCTCAATACAGGAAGATTGCCAAATTCCGGTAATAACGGCCATACAGGTAAAAAACGCACCCTCCAAAGCTAAGAATACAGCATCCATGGGACCAGATGACATCCTGGGCTGTGTACTACATGAACTACAAAATGAACTGGCACCTCACCTAAGTGTCATGTTTAATTATACCCTCACCTCACACCTCAGGCTTCATGCCCACTGAGTGGCACACAGCTACAGTTATCCCACTTCACAAGGGGAGATCCTCCTTGGATCCCAGGAACTACCACCCCATCAGTCTGACGAACCTGATCTGCAAGGCCATGGAACGTATTATCATGGAACTTATAAACATAAAAAGATATTGGCAACCTTAAAACACTGGATCCCACCCAGTTTGAGTTTGTGAAGGGCCGATCTAGTCTCCTGAAGCTGATTGACTTCTTTGAATCAGTCTCCAGAGTCGTGGACGAGGGTAAGGCAGTCCACACAGCCTGTCTGGACCTCGCCAAGGCCTTTGACACCATCCCCCACTCTGGAATCCTAGATAAACTTACTAAGCTGGGCATTAATCCCTACGTCACTCGATGGGTTGCCAACTGGCTTACTGACAGAACCCACACTGTAAAAGTAACTGACTTCAAATCGAGCTCCAGACAAGTGACAAGTGGAGTACCTCAGGGTTCAGTCCTGGGACCTCTCTTGTTTGGCATGTACTTCTCTGAAGTACAGGCTAACACTAATGGACTCTGGCTAACAAAGTTCACAGATGACTGCAAACTGGGAGCCATTATTGAATCTTCAAATGATGTGGATACTCTACAAAAGGGCCTTACAGAAACAGATGCTTGGTGCCAGAGCCATGGGCTCAAGCTCAATGCTAAGAAATGTATAGTTATCCCCTTTGGGAAAAAACATGTACCTGTGAATTATCACATAGGTGGCAGTACACTAAACACTGAAAGTGTGATAAGAGACTTAGGGACACAGGTGGACAGTGGTCTCACCTTCAATAACCACATCGCCACAACAGTCAGGAAATCCTTCTATGTGGCACACCTCATCACTAAGGGCTTTTCATCCAGAAAAAATGAGGTCATTGTCTCAATGTATTCATCCCTCATTAGACCCATTATAGAATACAATGCCCCATTTGGTATGTACCTCTCAAGATATCTGCAACAACTGGAAAAGCTGCAGAAATACCTCACTAAAAGAATCACAGGCCTAAAGCAGATGCCCTATGCTGACCGTCTTAAAAAACTCCAGCTATACCCTGTCGCATATCGTCTACTCTGTGGCAATCTCTGCTTAACATACAAGGCCATGTCAAACCCAGAGCTGTTGGACATGCTACACTTAAAGAAATCCCAATCCCTCAGAACCATACACTCCAGGGATCTAAACTTTGTCATCACAATAAACAAAACATGTTGGAGGATAGGTTCCTGACCCAGAGATTCCCCAGACTCTGGAATAGACTGCCCTTACATGTCAAGCAGAGCGCCTCTTTGGCCCTTCAAAAGGAACCTTGATGATTGGATGGGAGAAAGGAAATTTACCCCGGGGATCACGTCAGTCACCCTGTTAGACAGGGCTCCAGGGAAGTAAATAGTGTGGGAAGAATTAGCCAGGAAATTGTTATGGCTAGGCTTGTATAGGCCCTAGGGCCGATAGCCTAGTACCAACCTATGAACCTATGATTCAGTACCCTAATAAAGCCAAGACTTCATTCCTTGAAGGTATAAGTGTCTGCTCAGCTGGGGAGGGGGAGGTGCAGAGCAGATAGGCCTGAATAGATACAGTATCCTGATGAAGCCAAGGCTTCATTCTGTGAAGGTACAGCTATCTGTTCTGGGGGGGAGAGGTGCACAGCAGATAGCCCAGTTTGGATACAGCAGCCAAATAAAGCCAAGGCTTCATTCCCGAAAGGTATAAGTGTCTGCTCAGCAGGAAGTTGCACAACACATAGCCCTGATTGGATACAGTACCCAGATAAAACCAAGGCTTCTTTCCTTGAAGGTACAAGTGTCTGCTCAGTTGGGGTGGTGTACAGCAGATAGCCCTGATTGGATACAGTACATACCTCTCAACTGCACAGATTTTCGCAGAATCTCCAGATTTTTGGCCTGTTCCTCTTTTGTCCTGGCAAATCATTGGGATGATCTCAGGATTGTAGTCACTAAATAATGACATATATTTGAGTTTCAGACTTCAAATCCTTCAGAAAATGTATATTAAAATAAATCCTGTTACTCTAGCAACTTTCTAAGTTTATAAGAGCAATGTTTAAAATGTGTCCCTATTTGTACCCCCATTTTGTCAAGCTTTGTCCATATTTTTTGCATTAAGAGGTTGAGAGGTATGATACACTACCCTGGTAAAGCCAAGGCTTCATTCCTTCAAGATTCAGGTTTCTGCTCAGTAGGGGGAGTGCTCAACAAGTAGCCCAAACTGGATACAGTACCCTGATAAAGTTTCATTCTGAAAAGCTACAGGTATCTGATCAGTGTGGGGCGGGGGGGGGGCTGCTCAGCAAGTAGCCCTGATTGCTGGCTGGCCTTTAAGATGGGAGTGCAGTGGGAAGGTAGGAAGTGGCGTACTGCAGTGTGGCGTTCTAAATAGGGCAGAGACCCCACAGTGGAGAATATTGCAACATGCAAAGTGTTTAAAAAAATTATTTAGTCAGCATCTAGGAAAATGAGTTTCTTCAGGGTGTCTAGTATAGTTGAGAGGGTATCTGCTAGTGTTTGGAACCTTACTGCTATTTTTTTTTTATTTATTTAACATTTGTCGACCGGGAAAGTCTGACTAGGAAAGAGCCTATTTTCAGCGGAGGCCAGGGGAGAAATGCTCCAGATGGATGTCTTTGGAAAGTGGGAGGAAACCTCGCACAAATGCAGGGAGGACATGCAGACTCCACACAGAAGGCACTCCTGCCAAGAATTGAACAGGAGAACCTCTTGCTGTGAGGTGACAACATTAACAGTTGCGCCACTGCATTGCCCTATTTTGAAAGAAAACATATCTAATGCATTATCGCAATTTTTGCCCAAGGTACAAGATTCTTTTTGTAGTCACATGTCAGATAATTAAAAGCATATTATAGCAGGCATTTAAGTGTATATTTTGGAAGCTTTAGGAGTGTTTGTTTGTACAGCTGTAGCTGTCTTATCTTACACCTGGTGACATTCTCTGATCTGGCACCCAGATCCCATTTCAAGTTTCAAGTTGAGGAACAGAAAAAAAAGAGGTCCTGATCTTTCTACTTTTAATCCTGTAGGAAGCAGCATGCTACATTTGTAGCAAGCCACTTGCTACAACATATCTGCAAAAACAGTATTCATTTCTGTACCAGCATTCAGAAATAACAGTACAGAAATGAAAACTGACACTACACTGCCATTTGGCAGCTCCCAATTGCATCCTTTAACATTTTGTGATCAGGGTGGCAGCCCCTTAGCCTTATGCTTCTGTTTGATTAAGTATGGATGATGCCTCCATTTGTAGCACTGGTCTTGGTTCTCAAACCGTTTGTATAAATGCATGAGAAGTACAGCTGAATCAGGTCTGCAAATGAGTGCAACAATGGAGCGTATTAAGGGTTTAACATATTAAGGGTTTAAAATACTTGGAGTATTTCTTTAAATATTCTAAGCCATTTAGGTTATTTGTGGTACTGAAGAGCAGTTTAGGAATATTTAAAGGAATTTGTCTGACTGCCACATTAATATCGTATGTTCACTGCAGTGGTTTATGTCTACCAGCCCTGACCATTTCTGTAAAATGTGTGGCCCACTTTCCAGAAAGGATTGGATGGTTTTAGAATATTTGTTTAGATGTTTGCAGCTTTTTGAGTATTTTTGAATTATTTTGTGGTTTTACTGCTCAAGTCATTTTAAGCATTTATGCAAACTGTCAGGTGTTAATCTAAATGCTCATTTCACGTGAAATGTTTGTGAAAAATGTTTGCTTTAATGGGGTAAATTATTCAAATCTGCTACACACACACACACACACACACACACACACACACGCACGCACGCACGCACACGCACACACACACACAAAGGATTTGTTAAATCATTTTTTGTTTTGTTACTGGGTTGTCCAACTTGAAGTGCTTCTGTATGATTTTGGGAAGAGTTAATATGACTTGCATCACAATTTGTTACAGAAATATGCAAGTATATGATCCTAAAACTGGGTTCCATGTAGTATGAATGCATGGAAATGGTCAGAGCCCTGAAAAAGCACACAAACATGTGTGTATGTATAAATATATATATATATATACTGATGGCTACCAATGAAGATGCAGCTAAGAAATACTGACCAGCACCCCTAAGGCCGTGGACATTTTTTATAAGTAAATAAATTCATTGCCAGGATCTATGAAGTGACGCGGCTGCCTTGGGGGTAATGAGTAAGAAGAAAGACAAACTCCAGTGTAGTGTCACTTGATGTGCATAGTATGACATGGTCATCACAAGTGCCGCTTTCTTCACTATACAGGTATCGGACTATTTTCACTTCAGGGCATTCTAGGACTAAGTACAGCTTGACCATCATGAGGGCTCTGATGAGTCAGCAGCTGCTGGAAAGAATGTTTACCTTGTCACATCTGTAATGAAGGTTTGGATTGCAAAATGTAAAACTCAGCCAATGTAAATGCAAACAAACCACTTAACAATCCAATGGTTCATAGGAACTAACACCATTTTCAATCAGAGCTCTGAGCATGCCTGTAGCTAGTTAGTAAGGCCACCATCCACTTGGAGTGCTCTGATTCAGTTGACTGTGTCATCATCTATTAGTATCAGGATTAGTTTGATGAAAACAATCCTTAAAATCCTACTTATGTGGAAAAGTAGAGCTTACTGTAGTTTTCTGCAGATTATTATACATATTTAGTGTAGACAAAAGTGGTTAATAAAATAAAAAAGAAGGAAAATGAACAGAGTAGGTGTTTTTCATTTTTATGTAGTGTTTATTATTGGTATTTTTTTGCTTGTAAAACTAATGTGGCATAACATTTATTGTGAGAGCAATACATCATGTCATTAAATGTTGTTGCTCATATGCACTGGATTCACTTAATAACTCAAGTAAGGGCAGTGCTAGAAAAACAGACATACTTCATAAACTTTGACTTTTTCAGTGTCATCTCTCCATTTGTCAGGTGATTATGTGGCATTCACAGCCATGTTTGTCCCAAACAGTAGCTGAGCCATTCTCACCTTACATGTCACTCTGTTAAATTACACCTGCATGTTGTGTTGTACAGGTAGTTAATACTGTTGCTGATGGTTTATTTTTTTCTTGATACCCTTGCAAAACATTTTAGTTCTGTTAGATATTTTATTATTTTAGCAGGTAGCAGTTAAGTAATTTAATCAGAGTGACAGTAGTCCAAATGTAGACGTTAAACAAGCCTGTTAGATGTAGCAAGGCTCATTCATTGGTAATTACCTGTGATTAAGATGGCAGGAAGTCTTTAGAGGTTTAGAAATTACTGAGTAATTATGTGGGTGACTTAAAACGATGGTTTATGATGCCATTGTAGTATTCTGTGATGAATGGTGTCCCACTGGGACCATGGAGTCTTCAAAATGCAAATAAAAAAATAACTAAATACATAATGGCAGGGCTGCATGACATAGAGTGAAGAAGACCTCACTACTGATAACTAAATACATAATGGCAGGGCTGCATGACATAGAGGGAAGAAGACCTCACTACTGATAACTAAATACATAACGGCAGGGCTGCATGACATAGAGGGAAGAAGACCTCACTACTGATAACTAAATACATAACGGCAGGGCTGCATGACATAGAGGGAAGAAGACCTCACTACTGATAACTAAATACATAACGGCAGGGCTACATGACATAGAGGGAAGAAGACCTCACTACTGATAACTAAATACATAACGGCAGGGCTGCATGACATAGAGGGAAGAAGACCTCACTACTGATAACTAAATACATAATGGCAGGGCTGCATGACATAGAGGGAAGAAGACCTCACTACTGATAACTAAATACATAATGGCAGGGCTGCATAACATAGAGGGAAGAAGACCTCACTACTGATAACTAAATACATAATGGCAGGGCTGCATGACAGAGAGAGAAGAAGACCTCACTACTGATAACTAAATACATAACAGCAGGGCTGCATGACATAGAGGGAAGAAGACCTCACTACTGATAACTAAATACATAACGGCAGGGCTGCATGACATAGAGGGAAGAAGACCTCACTACTGATAACTAAATACATAACGGCAGGGCTGCATGACATAGAGGGAAGAAGACCTCACTACTGATAACTAAATTAAGGTGTTAAGGTGTTTTACCTTACAAACACAAGGTGCAGGGTTTGATTCTCACAGGGGGTAACTGGCTAGGCTTAAAATAGCCCACAAGGGTAGTTAGCCTAGTACTAACCTATGAACCTATGAACCTATTTTAAATACATAACGGCAGGGCTGCATGACATAGAGGGAAGAAGACCTCACTACTGATAACTAAATACATACTGATAACTAAATACATAGCAGTAGGGCTGCATGACATAGATCCGCGATGGTGCAGCGGTAGCATTGTTGCCTCACAGCAAGAGGTTCTCCCATTCGATTCTTGGCTAGAGTGCTGGAAATGCCTTCTGTGTGGAGTCTGCATGTCCTCCCCGTGGTTGGGTGGGCGTTCGAAAGATGGGCGTGCCTTCGCTGAAGGTTAAACGTCGAGCTGGCACCTCGGCATTCGTGAAAATCTACTGCCAATCATTAACAGACCGGAGTTCCGCTGTGGTGACCCCTAACCGGGAAAAGCCAAAAGACAAGAGAGAGAGAGAGAGGGCTGCATGACATAGAGGGAAGAAGACATCACTACTGATAACTAAATGCATAACGGCAGGGCTGCATGACATAGAGGGAAGAAGACATCACTACTGCTTTGAGTAGCAGCTTGAGAACTGAAATAGCAACATGGGGGAGAGTAGGAAGTTACTGACAATTACTATTTCAACTGTGCCATTGGACAGGGAAAGTGGCATCTCATTTGTTGGTTGCAACCTCACAAGTGGAGCCCTGCAAAGCACCAAAATGGCTGGACTGCGGTGGTGGACTTGGCATTTCTAAGTTGTTGGTGGTAGTTTTCATCTGTGTGCCTGGTAGCATGTACATAAAAGGAGAGGGTGTAGGACTCCCCATGGTGGTGCTGATGTTTACATCATCCAGTATGGTTGGGGAATAGATCCAAAAATACAAAAATCCTTGGTGCTTGAATGTATGATAGGTCCAGCATCTGACACTTGCCCAAATGCAACAAGTGGGCAGCCAGGTAACAGAAGAGCAATTGGTAGGCAGGCACAGGGGAGAAAAGTATTCCGAAATAATAAATAAGTTGCTGTCCTATATGGGGCCCGTGTCCAGCAGCTAATCCCATTACTTGTTGGTCATCACACACATCATGTCCTGGATTCCATTGATGAACTGGGTCAGCATATGAACCTGTCAGCTGAGATGTCTGCCATGTTGTCTGCAATCCCTTCTTTTAGGCGTTATAATATGAGGTGGTATGACAGTGCTGTGTATAGTATGCCCACCTTCCCCTTTGATTTCCACATGTCCTCTGCTGAAGAACTGACCTCACTGGCCACTTCAGGGAATCCTACATTTAACTTATTTATGCAAGCTGGTCTCTTTCCAACCCTTAAAGAGTATTTGTAATTTTTTTCACATTACTTAATTTTTCAGTTGAATAGTGTTCTCGTGTGTCTTTATACATATAAGTAGTATTTTGTTGATAAAGTTGTTTTAAGTAATAAAAAAAAAAAAAAAAGTAAAGACCCACTGAGACAATAGACTTCCCAATGCTCTGTATTAAGTGCAATGTGCAAGCAGGTCATAACTGCATCGCTGTTGTGGCAAGTGCTAAATTAGGATTAATTTGAAGTCTAAAAAATGACAAAGCACTTAAGTAAGTTAAATTAAAAGTTTGGGAAAAAATAATATATTTTATTTATTTATTTATTTATTGCCAAACTATTAAACAGGTTGACAGTAACCTTCTAAATTGCTTTGCAATTGGGAGGATGGCCTAATGGTTAAGGTGTTTGCCTTACAAACACAAGGTACAGGGTTTGAGTCTCACAAGGGATAATTGGTTAGGCTTAAAATGGCTTGCAAGGGCAGTTAGCCTAGTAGTAATCTATGAATTCTTTAGCTGTTCCAGTTACCTTAAATGCTTGCACCAACAGTGATGAAATTATGTTCTATGGGCACATTTCACTTAATGGAAAATATTGAGAAGTACCTCCTTTACACTTCAGTATTTGGCTTGAGATTTAAAAGTAAGTTTTTGCTTACTTTTAAAAAGCAACAAGGCAACTTCACTTTTCCAAAGAAGAGTGTTCACATATAATAAATATAACGCAAATACATGAAGATGATTGGAAATATTTTTTTTTTCTGGAACAAAATAAGTTTTATCCCCGTCATTTACACATAATCTTTAAATCCAAAACTGAAAGCTTCCTGCACAAGTGTGTGTGGTATCTAACCATACATGGAGAAATGATATCTTTTGCAGTGGAATTTTTCCTTTTCCTTTAAGTTCTAATGCCAGTTTGATCTTTATGCATTATGAGTCAATGCAAACAGTGATGTTCATCGTGTTTCACTGTTGCAGTCATTGGGTTATCCTGCTGGCAGGCTACCCGCAGTCGACCTGAATACCAAAGTCATGGTCCGGTGTCGATTGCTGTTGCCTCTTCCCTGACGTCAGTGCACCAGGGGTATAAAAGATGCAGCCGACGCCATTTTCTCCAGTCTTTCTTGCCGTGTGGTGCCCGAAGCAAAAGCAGTTCGCAAGTGCTGGTCGGCCGACTCCTGAGAGTTTCAAAACTGAATTTCAGATCCAAAGTCTTCATTAAAGCTAAGTACCCCATTGGGGAAACTTTTTTCTTGCTCCAGACCAATGTCAGATCAATTTAACAATTGTATTTCTTGTGGGAAGCAAATACCTCATAAGGATTTTCATTCTTACTGTATTCCTTGCCTAGGCCCTGATCACAATGTTGCTAGCTGTCGGTTTTTTGCTAGATTTAACCAATGCACTATTAAGCGTCGGTACGATTTTGCCTTTCATTACTTTGGCCGAAGGTTTAATTATATAATGCCATCGGAACAACTGACAACCAGAGTTTATAATGCCAGTTTGATGTTTATGCATTATGAGTCAATGCAAACAGTGTTGTAATTACTTTTACTTTTGGAAGCAGCATTAATTGTTTCTTACAAAGTTATTTTCCTGTATGTATTTGCTGTCATTACCTTGTTAATTGGTTTTATTTTAGTGACCTTGTAAACTCTCCTGTTCTTATTTGTGCATTAAGTTATATTCTGTGTCTAGGGTCTGCCTTTCATTAAGTCATGTTTTCTGTGCCTTTGGCTCAAATCTTTGGGTGAGGAGGGACAGTTATCAAATAATTAAAAAAATAAAGTGACTTTGGCCACAAGGACAAGGCTAGATGTGGAATGCAATCAGTTTAGAGCATCCATTAAAGCAGTTTGTTTTGGGAAGTTAGGGGGAGACCATCATAACTAGAGAATGCACATGCAGACAAGGGGAGGACATGATTATTCCACAGAAATAGTACACAGAGATCAGCTTTAGACCATGAGCACCGAAGCTGGACTGCATATTGCCTACTATATGCGCCTGTCTTCTGTGAAAGGAATGAACTTCTTCCTGCTCCAGCCAGCCCTCTGCCACCCATTATTTGTTTCCTCAGTCCTTTTCTGTGATTTCAAAGGTAAAAATCTAATTACTACACTGTCAGACTAGAGCACGTTTCTAATACAAACACTAGGACACAGTTTAGCCCAACTCTGAGGATACTAAAGATTAATAAAATGTTATTTGAAAAGCTTAAAATGATTTCCATGCAGAGATCAGATGAAAAAGAAGAAAAAGTAGTAATGTTAATGTTCTTGATGGTACTTATGGCTGATTGTGTTAAAAATAAGTGCTGTACTTCAGCTTAACATTAAAATTAGTGTTGGGCATTCAGCGGTTGTACTCAGTAGTGCAGTTGGGGGGGTTATGCTGTCTTCCATAATAGGATTATCATCTCCGCCTTCATGTTAGGAAACAGGAGCTGCCTAACACATAGTGGCAGCTAAGATCTGTACCCATAAAAAAAATCAACAATTATTTCTGCAAGTACTCATATTAGACTTCCAGATGGTTGAGTCCTGCATATAGATAGATAGATAGAGCTATAGATATATCTGTATAGCTATATATATATATATATATATATATATATATATATATACACATATGTGTGTGTGTGTTTAAAAAGGAAGACAAGTTAAAAATTTCTCTAAAAATGAACCCTATTCTACTCTTCTTTTTTCTCTTTTGTGTTTTGGGCGCCTAATTTATTCCATCTATTAGATAGATTTTGTAGATTTAATCATTTTCACAGTTGGTGGCTCATTGGATACTCAAGATAAACTCCAAATGAAAGTATAATGGGAACGACAAATGAGTTTTCACACCAGAATGGCAGAAACTTGCTCTAAAATAGTTTCCTTGCACAGAGGAAAAAAATGGAGAGAGAATTTTCTGCAATAGCTTTTGCTGACTAGGTTGTTATCACAGTTAATTTCGCCAGTTTTGTTCATCTGTAAAATTGCATGAAAGTGACATTTTTGTGCTCATTATAGCTGCCGCTGATTTATTACTTGTAAATTGAATGCTTTTCCATTTTTCCGGGGTGCCTGTAGTAGCGCTAAGCACCCATGAAATTGCCTGAATAATGTTGTTTAAATCCAGTCTCAGAGAAAAGGTTCTCCCCATTGGGTAAAGTGACATTTCCATTCTCCATACCAAGTTTATTTCGAGGCAATCAAAATGGACTTTGTAAATAAGGAGCGAGTTTGTGATCTGACCTTTTCTCTCCTGAGTGTTTGCTGGCTGAGTAGCTGTATGTGATTGCCTAGCCCACTGATAAAAGGGGTGCTACCTGTTAGGGTGTGCTACAAAGTATTTAAGCTGTGAATCAGTTCCATTCAGGCTGATGAATGCTATATAGTCAGCTCTGGCAAGGACAAGTACTTCATTTTAATTTCATAATGTACATCGCAGACTTAATGTTTAAATTCTGTTTGGGGTTTTCTAAAGTACTACATTTTCTTTTGATTTTAGGGTAATGCATCTTCAGACTTTTTGTCTTGCTTTGACGTTTTGGTCTGATGATATATCTGGTTTAATTAATGGCCATTTCTATAGACTTTTTAAATACAGAAATTTAGAGCATATATTACTGTTACTGAATGCTTACAACAAATGGCTAATGGGTGCCTGTTTTCCATTTTCCTGCACTTGCAGCTGTTGTTGTCACTGTCAAATGACATACTTCATTGCTCTCTGTTGTGTCACTTTGACTTTACAGCAAGGCAGTCAGTTAACACTCTAAGCTAAAAAGTAACCATTTAAAAACATTTTTAAGTATTTTTCTCTTTTCTTGGCATTGCTAAAATGTATTCTGTTTGTGTTTGCACAGACGTCTATGGATGTTTGCATTGCAAACAAAGCATTGTCGAACAACTGTTAAAATTCATCTGTATTACTATCCTAGATTGTTTGATACTCACAGTTGGTTTTGAGTATTTACACAAGTCCTGTTAGCTTCTCTTAAATGGTTGTACAGCATCAGGCAAGTAATAATTCTCAGACCAAGTCATCACCTAGATTTTAATGTTTTGTTACCCAGTATTCAAATATGCATAATAAAAAATCAAAATTAAATGTAAGTGATTTAGGCATGATCAGTACATTAAAAGTTCTGAGACCCTTTGTTTATATATATTTTTTTTATCTTTTTCACGTATTTTTACTACTTTTGTACTATACTGCCTAGATTCATAAAATAAACTTATTGCAAAGCAAATCTGCACACTGACCAGTATCACAAAAAACGATTGACATCTTAGATTTAATGTTAATTGATGATAAGTAAATGTAACTTTGTATCATTCCTTACTCTGGCAGTGGTTCTACATTTTCTGCTATGGCTCTTTTAAAAACCTCAGTGATGTAATCTTATATCAGATTTGAGATATAATGTCTGCAGTATGCAGCCTACTTCAAATTAAAAAAAATAATAATTTCAGTCTACTGTTATGAATGAATTAGTAAAATATTTGAAACAACTGCCTGAATGATAAAACAGTGCATTTAATGAAAATGCATTTATGCCATGTGTCAAACTAGACATGGTTCGATTACCACCGTAAGAATGTAGCTGCATCTGAAAACAGAAAGCGATAGTACAGTTTGGGTGTGCCTGTGTGTATGCATATGTATCCATTTACTCATTATGTCAACAGCATAAAGGTCCAAAATGTGAGACTGAGCACTGCCTAAATCTCAGACAGAAATGGCTGTTTGTCTGTTCAGCCTTAAGTTCGTGGGAAGGGAAGAGACAAAAGTGTGGAACTGAAGTTGTGTGTCTTCACTGTTTCTGACCAAAAGTGATCTGCAGGTTACTGGGCAATTTCAGTGACATTTGGTATGAGTTACTGAAATAGTCCAGCGTTCTGTTCTTAGGATGTCCTTTTGAACTGCACCTGTACATTAGATTTTTGTTTCTTGAAATGTTGCTGCTTGTTGCCTTTTGGTTCAGGTAGCTCCTGGGTGAAGAGTGTTAGCATTCTGGGTCAGTTTGCCTAAATAGTTTGGAAACATAAATAGGTCACTGCATACTGTTAATAGTACGGGACAAGCTGGAGTAGTGAAAAACAACACCTTACACCACGCATGCAGTCAGACTCAATGGAGCCCCAAACACTTAGCCACTAAGGAAAGCAAACACACTTCCCAGGGCTCTCGTCATAGGAAACTCCATTGCAAGACATACTGATGCCCCTGTAACCAGGTTGAACAAGGACACTGTAACCATTAGTTGCTTTTCTAGAGCCTGGATCTATCACATCTTGCACAAAATGAAGTCATTACACCACAGGTACAAGAATGAATCCATCATAGTTAATGTAGGTGGAAATAACCTGAGACATACCTCCCTGGACTATAAGATGAGAGAAATTATGGAGCTCTCAGTTTTTGTGTCTCAGGCTGGTATGAGCCAGGCATTGAGCAGCATATTACCATCACCAATGATGATGCCACAATATGAGCAAAAGATTATTGATTTTAACAACTGGCTGTCTTTCTGGTGTCATTCTAAGGGGATCCAATATTTGTCAGCTTAGGAGGTCATGGTTGACAGATCATGTTGCTTTGTCAATGATTTCTGCACCTGTCCCCTCTAGGCTTTGAATACTGGCTAAAATGTTATGTACCCCTATAATGCCCTTTTTATGCAATGCAAAATTGACAAACCTACTAACATAGCAAAATCATCTCAACTAAACCTCAAGGTGTTGATGCTCAATGCCAGGAGTCTAAATAACAAAAAATACACTCCCTCCAGGCCCTCCTTGTACTTCAGAATATAGAGTACCCGGCAGTACAAGGTTTCAGTGGCTTCCACACTTTTAGACCAGCTCCTGCACAGACAGTGGCTAAAGGTGAAGATGTCCCAGTATACATCAGTAACAAGCATACCACTAGGCTGGTCATACAGGATGACGTGCTGGACTTCCTCCATGTGCAGGTCACGAAAGACAGAATCCTATACTATATCCTAGCCAGCTGAAGGTCACCCTGTATGTCCCAAGAAGATCACAATGCATACTGGACCTACTGGAGACACTTACCATCCAACCTAACACCCTACTTATGGAAGACTTTAATTACCCCTCTATAGACTGGGACTCCTACACAGCCTCAAATCTACAGGCGCAGAGATTCCTGGAATTCATAAATACAAAAACCCTTGACCAAATACTCTCACTAGAAGTTCCAACATGCTGAATGTCATACTGATAAGTATGGGAGAAATCAGCACCACCCCAATGTCTCATCCTCCCTGGTAAGATCCAGTCGTAAAGCTATCTCCTTTGAAATCAAAATTGACACCTTAATCCCAGTAAAACCAGTAACAGTTAGGAACTATTCCAAGGCAAACTGCCATTTACTAAGTGATGGTTTGTCAAAGTTCAGTACCCCTCCAAAACCAGAGCCTGTGCTGAATTGCTCTCTGAAACTCTGTACAACCATGTCAGTGGCCGCATAGAGTCTTCTGTACCTAACAGAAGTAAGCCCAGAACTAGCCGCAGAAACAAACCACCCTAGTGACATCCCAAATTATACAGGATCTACAACATAAGGAAAAATCAAGAAGGGTAATTCCCATAAACATAAAAATTCTCTCATCAAATTAAATAGGCAACTAAGGGGGCTAATTTGGCCAAATAAAGCCAACTTTGAGATTAAGGTAGCTTTCAGGGTGAAATTTAACAGTAAGACCTTCTTCAGCTATGTGAGAAACCCCTGTTGCAGCACACATTCATGTGCTAAACTGGTGGTTAATGGTGCCACATTCACTGAGCCTGGTGATATAATGAACCTGTTGGCAGACAAATTCATTTCCAACTTTACCCCCACTCACCCCCAACCGACCCCCAAGAAATACCTTCAAACATAACCTCTTCAGTGAGGGAGCATGTACCATCTGAGCTCCCCAAAGCCAAGAATACAGCATCTTTGTGACTCAGTAACATCCTGGGATGCCTCAAGAACAGGCTAAAATGTGACCCTTGAATCATTATTTAACAAATCAGTCACCTTCGAGCTGGCACTAACACCAGAACTCACAAAGGGGCAAAATCAGACTAATAAACTTCACCAAGTCAAACTATACCCTCTTAGGTGACAGTATAAATGCATTCCAATCCCCACCACCAGCTGGAAGTGGTAACTGCACCAAAGCTTACACTAAAGCCCTGTCCAGTCACTTGCATAAGTGTATAGACTTAGCTGTGCCAGAAAGAATCAAAGCCAGAGCCCCAAGTAAAAAAACAAGCTGCCATGGTGGACATCCAGCATCAACAAACTTTACAATAAATGCAGAAAATTGCTGTCCAAGAAAACAGAGGTGAGGCCCCAACAATGGAAAAGCACCCTCCTCAGCCTCAACAGGCAAATAAGACATGTCAGTCCTCTAAGGGCTTCTTTGAGAAAAACCTAGCAATTACAGCCAAGGATAACCATAAGGCCTTTTGCAACTATGTAAGTAGCCTAAAAGGTAGGACCCAAGCGTGTGCAGAACTAGTGACTAACAGTATCACACATACACATTGACCCTACAAAGATAGGAAAGCTGCTAGCAGATAGGTTTGGTGAAAATTTTACTCCCTTATTCCCTCCAAACTTATCACAAACCTTCCCCCAAATCTCCCCCCACCCTACATATCTGAAGAGCAAGTCATTATAGCCTTGTCCAAGGCAAAAAACACAGCATCTATGGGACCAGAGGGCATCCCAGGGTGTCTTCTAAGCAGGCTAAAACATGAACTAGCATCATCATTACGTGTTCTTTTCAGTCATAGCCTAACCACAGGCTTTGATCCTGTAGAGTGAAGCACAGCAACAGTTATTCCCCTCCACAAAGGTGGCCTAACAACAGACATGGGGAATTACAGACCCATAAGCTTGACCAGCCTCATCTGTAAGGCCATGGAACATATCATTATGAACTTCATATATAAAGACAATAGGTCACATTCAAACCCTGGATCCAACCCAATTCGACTTCATCAAGGGCAGATCCTGCATGTTAAATCTGGTGGACGTCTTCAAAAATCTGGCCAGGGTCATTGACGAGGGCAATTCTGTGTGCATGGCATACCTTGCCTTGGGAAAGACTTTCAACACAATCCCACACTCAGGCATTACAGATAAACTTAGCAAACTGAATGTGAACCTCTTTGCTGTAAGATGGATTGCCAGCTGACTCACAGACCAGGCACACACTATCAAAGTGAGTGATTCCACCTCAACCAGCAGGCTGTCACCAGTGGGGTGCCACAGGGGTCAGTGCTGGGCCCCCTACTGTTCAGTATATACTTCTCAGACATTCAGGCCAAAACCAAGGGGCTGTGGCTCAACAAGTTTGCAGATGACTGCAAACTGAGTACAGTTATTGAATCCCCAGTCCAGCAAGGTCTTATGCAGACCAATGACTGGTGTCTTAGTCACGGTTTCAAACTGAATGCAAAGAACTGCATCATCATCATTCCCTTTGGCAAAAACAAATGTCCTTTCACATTATCAAATCAACAACAGTACCCTAAATATCTACGAAGTGGTAAGGGATCTGGGATCCCAAGTAGACTGCAGCCTTAACTGCGACCACCATGTGCCTACTGTAGTAAGGAAGGCTTTCTACATTGTACACTTCATTAGTAAAGGCATCACTTTGAGAGTAAAGGAGGTTACAACCCCTCTATACTTGGCACTAATCTGACCCAAAATTGAATATAATGCCCCATTCGTCATGTACCTTACAAAGCATCTGCAGCAGTTGTTGACACCTCAAAGGTTTCTAACAAAGAAGATCAAGGGATTCCAGCACATGCCGTACACAGACCAACTAAGGTCCCTGTCACTATTCTCTGTATCATATAGACTTCTTAGGGGAGACTTACAGAGCAATCTCAGACCTAAACCTAATGAACTTGCTGCATATCTGTAAATCAAACGTGACTAGAGCTATCCATTCCAGGGTCCTAAATATGGCCTGCAACTTAAATAGGACATGCTGGAGGGACAGATTTGTCTCCTAGTGACTGCAGCATTTTTGGAATAGGCTGCCAGTTCATGTAAAGCAGATCACCTTTATGATACTGTTCAAGAGGAACCTGGACAAGTGGATGAGGCACCATAAATTCTTACCGGGGATAGTGCCAACAACCCTCCTGGACATGGCAGTCATTACTAAATGCAGTCCTGGGTATTGACTAGCATATCTATGGTATTACATTGGGATGAATCAGCTAGGCTTAAAATGACCTCTGGGTTGATAGCCTAGTAAACTCCTATCTATGATCCTATGATCCCATAGTCTTAAAACAGGCTTTGTGCCACAAGAATGGAGGACTGCCATAGTCTTCTTTCTTCATAAGGGAGGACTTTCAACAGATCCTGAACACTATAGACCCATTAGTAGCGTTATTATCAAAGCCATGGAAATTGTCAGTAAGGTCATAGCAGACCTCCAGACACTGGATCCATTCCAGTTTGGCTTTGTCAAAGGAAGTTCATGATAATGGAACCTGGTGAACATCTTTGAAAAGATCACTAAGGTGATAGATGAGAGGAAAGCATTGCAAGCTTCCTCAATAAAATACCCCTAAAAGTTGATTCACTAGTCCTTTGACCAAGAAAGTAAGAAAATCTTTCTATGTTGCTCAACTTATTAGAAGGGACATGGCATCTAGGTTCAGAGAGGTCATCATACCACCGCACTTGGCCTTCATCAGACCCATCATAGAGTATAATGCCCCCTTCAATGTGTACCTAGCCAGACATGCAGTAACTGGAACATCCACAAGTGTTCCTTAAAAAAAAGAATACAGGGAGTAAACATAATGTCTTATGCTCACCTCAAAGCTGTGTCCCTTTATATGGCATCATATAGACTGAGAGGTGATCTTTGCTAGGCATGCAGGGCATCTCTGGACCCTGTTTTGATGACCCTTTGGCACATCCACAAAACAAACAGCATCAGAACTACTAGATCAAAAGACCTACATTTTGCTTTCAACATAAACAGGATGTGCTGTAGAGGCATATATTTTTTCTCAGAGAATTCACATTCTTTGGAACAAGTTTCCCCATCCATTTGAAGCAGAATGCCTCCCTAAACCCTATCTGAGCTCAGTTTTTACCAGTGAATGTGTAATAGGAAATTCACCCCTGGTCTGCTGTCTATATCTTCACTCGAGGCACTCCTTAAAATGGAGAACATTGATATCTGTGCAGTGACTGAGACCTGGTTCAAGGCTCCAGAGATCACCCCTGTGCTACCAGGCTATAACTCATACCACACTTTTCAGCCATGTAACCTGGACCGAAACACCAAAGGTGGAAGTGTGTCCATATTCATTAAGGATATCCACACCTCCAGGCTAGTTGCTCAGCATAATGCATCCAAAGTTATCCAAGTGCAACTAACTCTGGGCAAAACTGCAATCTAAATTGTAGCTTGCTACAGACCCCCCACCATGCCCCAGGATTCCCACTCCTCTTTTCTTGATGTACTAGAAAATATTAAGGTTCAACCAAACACCCTAATAATGGACGACTTCAACTACTCCACCATTAACTGGGAAAACTACTTGTGTACCAACTCCTTAGCTCAAAGCTTTCTGGAATTCATAAACTCCAGTGCCCTGGATCAACTTATCCACACCCCCACCAGGGGCAACAATATCCTAGACCTAGTCATTACCAACATGAGTGACCAGTGTTCCACACCTGAAGTCAACTCCTCGTTGGTCCGATCTGACCATAAGCTAATCACCCTTGATATCCACATCCCTCCCCCACCCCCATTAAGGAAACCACAGAAAAAATTTCTCCAAAGCCAACTTCATGCTTCTTAAGACAGAAGTGGTAAACTTCATGACACCCATGCAGATGGACAATACAGTTGCAACTGTTGAATCCTACACAAATGCACTCTATAAGCACTTACACAAGTGCATGGATCATGCTATCCCAAACAGAACCCAGATGCTATCCTTCAAAAAAAGGAAGCCAATCTGGTGGTCCCCTGCCATAAGCAAACTGTACAACAGAAGGATTAAACTGTTGCAAAAGAGAGTAAAATCCCATGAGTGGAGGAGCTCCCTGGTCAGCATCATTAAGAAGCTGATCCTCCAAAGCTAGCTACAAAAACAAAATCGCCACTAATTCTAAAGACAACCACAAAGCATTCTATAGCTATGTCAAAAAATCTCAATGGCAACACCCAGATCTGCTCTGAGTTACAGCACAACAGCATGAAAATTACAGAACCAACTGATATTGCCATCATCCTGGCAGATAGATTCAGTGCTAACTTTACCCCCCCACCCCCTAAAGGGCCCATATCTATACAGGAAGAATGCAGAGTCCCTGTAATCACAACTATGCAGGTAAAAGCTGCACTCTCTAAAGCCAAAAACACAGCATCCATGGGATTGGACAACATCCCAGACTGCGTTTTACACAAACTTCAGAATGAACTGGCTCCCTACTTAAGTACCATGTTCAATAATAGCCTCGCATCAGGCTTTGTGCCCACTGAATGGTGCACAGCAACAATTATCCCACTCCACAAAGGGGGAGCCACCACTGATCCTGGGAACTATCGACCTATTAGCCTGATGAGCCTGGTCTGCAAGGCCATGGAACGTATCATCATGGAACTCATAAACAAAGACATTGGTAACCTCCAAACTCTGGATCCCACCCAGTTCGGGTTTGTGAGGCAGTCACCAAAGCCTTAGATGAGGGTAAGGTGGTTCACACAGCCTATCTTGACCTCGCCAAGGCTTTCGACACCATCCCCCATTCGGGAATTATAGCTAAACTCACTAAACTAGGTATAAATCCCTACATCACAAGATGGGTTGCCAACTGGCTCACTGACAGAACCCACACTGTAAAAGTTGCAGATTCCAAATCTGACCTCAAAGCAGTGACAAGTGGAGTACCACAGGGTTCCGTCCTGGGACCTCTCATGTTTGGTATCTACTTCTCTGAAGTGCAGGCTAACACAGAAGGCCTCTGGCTAATGAAGTTCACAGATGACTGCAAACTAGGAGCCATAGTCAAGTCCCCAAATGATGTGGCCATCCTACAGAAGGGCCTCGCTGAGACAGATGCCTGGTGTCCGAGCCATGGGCTCAAGCTCAATACCAAAAAGGGCAGTGTCATCCCCTTTGGTAAAAACTCTGTACCCATGAACTTCCACATAGGCAGCAATCTACTTAACACCAAATGTGTGATGACCTTGGAACCCAGGTGGACAGTAGTCTCTCTCCTTTGATAGTCACATCGCCACAGTAGTCAGGAAGTCCTTCTCCATGGCACACCTCATCATAAAAAGGTTCTCATTCAGGAAAAAAGAGGTCATTGTTCCCCTCTACTTGACACTCATTAGACCCATTATAGAGTATAACACCCCTTTTGGAATGTACCTCACAAGACACCTGCAGCAGCTGAAAAGGCCACAGAAGTACCTCACAAATAGGATTACTGACTTCAAACAAATGCCATACACTGACCGTCTCAAAAAACTCCAGCTTTACTCTGTAGCATATCGCCTACTCCGAGGTGATCTCTGCCTAACATATAAAGCTATGTCAAACCCAGAGCTGTTGGACATGCTACACCTAAAGAAATCCTAATCCCTCCAAGCTACACGCTCTAGGGACCTAAACCTTGTCACCACAATAAACAGGACATGCTGGAGGGATAGATTCCTGTCCCACAGACTTCCCATGCTCTGGAACAGGCTACCCATCTGTGTCAAGCAAAGTTCTTCATGATCACTCTTCAAGAAAAATCTTGATGAGTGGATGGGAAATAGGAAATACACCCTGGGGATCACTTCTGTGTCTCTGCTTGACAGTGGCACAGGAAAATAACTTTCTTGGATGGCGTAAGCCAGGGAACATTGTTGGCTAGGCTTACATAGGCCCTTCGGCCGATAGCCTAGTACCTACCTATGAACCTATGATAGACAGACACAGTCAGTAAATCACCCCTATATAAATCAAATTTGTGGGTCATGTTTGGGTTGCATGGCTAGGCTTATAAAGGCTGTAGTGGTCATTAGCCTAGTGTACACCTATGAACCTCTTCTTCTTCTTTCGGCTGCTCCCGTTAGGGGTCACCACAGCGGATCATCTGTTTCCATTTCTTTCTGTCCTCTGCATCTTGCTCCACCAATCACCTGTATGTCCTCTCTCACCACATCCATAAACCTTATCTTAGGCCTTCCTCTTTTCCTGTTACTGGCAGCTTTATTCTTTTCATCTTTTTCCCAATATACTCTGCATCCCTCCTCAGCACATGTCCAAACCAACATAATCTTGCCTCTCTGGCTTTGTCTCCAAACCTTCCAAACTGGGCTGATCCTCTAATATACTTATTCCTAATCCTGTCCACCCTCATCACACCCAGTGCAAATCTTAACATCTTTAACTCTGCCACATCCAGCTCTGACTCCTGCCTTTTTGTCAATGCCACTGTCTCCAACTCATATAACATAGCTGGTCTCACTACCCTCTTGTAGACCTTCCCTTTCACTCTTACTGGTACTCGTCTGTCACAAATCACTCCTGACGCTCTTCTCCACCCACTCCATCCTGCCTCTACTCTCTTCTTCACCTCTCTTCCACACTCACCATTACTCTGAACTGTTGATCCCAAGTATTTAAACTCATCCACCTTCGCCACCTCTACTCCCTGCATCTTCACCATTCCTCTGTCCTCCCTCTCATTCACACACACATATTCTGTCTTAGTCCTGCTGACTTTCATTCCTCTTCTCTCTACAGCATATCTCCATCTCTCCAGGGTCTCCTCCACCTGTTCCCTACTCTGACTACACATCACAATGTCATCTGCAAACATCATAGTCTACGGGGACTCCTGTCTGATCTCGTCTGTCAACCAGTCCATCACCATTACAAATAAGAAAAGGCTCAGAGCTGATCCTTGATGTAGTCACACCTCCACCTTAAACGCATCTGTCACTATGTACCTGTAATACCATGATAAAAGACAGGACACTGTTAAGCTGCATCGGGTAATTTGGGAGCAGCAGGGATCACAGTATGATTCCTTGGAAAATACATTTTCAGACAACACCATGTAAATCAACATACACAGAATACATTTTTCATTGAATACAGTATTAAAAATTCCTAAAATGTTTTGCATGGGGCAAATATCCCTGCACACTCCAATTTCAGAGCATAGCCATTTGCAACCCACCCCAACAGTTTTAATTAAAGTATGAGGCTGTGTCAGGAAAAATTAGTTGTTTCATGATTAAAACAATATTGGAGTTAACAAAAATTGTATTTTTCAGTGAAAAGTACTCAACAAGTGTACAGTGAATTCTTCTATCCCAAATTATGTAACTGCCCACGTGAGGCTCTCTTTTTCTCACCAGAGCACCAGCTTTTCCTGAGAACCAGGAGCTCCCTTAGCTTGTCTTCCACATGAAGACTGTCTTTTGATAAGGGAAGTAACAGTAACATAACTCTCTGGAAGTAATTGTCTATAGGTTTGAATGGAGTACAAGGAGTTGAAAGGGGTGAGACAGTAACCAGAAGAACTGAACAAAAACAGGCAGCTCAGGAAGGGATTATATGTACATGTATGTATACAATATGATATGTAAGTACATTGAGTTCAAGGAAAGGAGGCAGTTCTTAAAAATGTTTA
>NC_056733.1:570957796-570970296 GCF_019279795.1 Protopterus annectens | reverse complement strand
TTTGGTAAGATATTAAAGCAGTATTACATTGTCAACAGACGTCTATGCACCAGAAAGTAAATGCTTTTGAAGGCCTGACAATAAACTAAAACTCAAGTACTTTGTCTTCATGATGCAAAGACAAGATTCATAGGAGAAGACATTGTTCTGTGAAAGACTGAAGGCAAAAGAGGATGATGGCTAAGGCTAAGATGGTAGACAATATGACTCTATTAATGAATATGAATCTGCAAGATCTTAAAGAAGCAGGGGTCCACAAACAGGCATGACATGCTAAAGTGCTTGAGTTGCAAAGGGTTAGATTCAGCTAAATGAGTGAACAACAACATAGTTTCTGTAAGCAGGATATGACTGAAAATGAACTATGTGATGCAGCCCACAAACCTGTTAAAATTAAGTAATCACTACCAAATTCAAGCCCAGTGTACAACACCCAGCAAACTGCACTACATCTCAGTTCAGTGCCATGCACCCAGTGCCACACACCCAAGTATAGTGAACCACATCCCAGCAAAATGTACCATATTCTGGCACAGTCCACCAAATCCCAGCATAACATACCACATCCTGGCAAAGTGCACCATACCCAAGTACAGTGTACCACACCCAAGTAGGTCCACTACATTACACCAAAGAGTACCACAGTGCACCAATCCCAAGTAAAGCACCACACTCCAGCAAAGTGTATCACATCCTGGCACTTTGACCACTTCCTAGCAGAATACACCACACCCAAGTGCAGTGCACCACATCCCAGCAAAGTGTACCACATCCTGACACAGTGCTCCATATCCTGGCAAAGTGCAGCACACCCAGCAAACATCCTAGCACAGTGCACCACATCCCAGCAGAGTGCGCCACACCTAAGTGCAGTGCACCACATCCCAGCAAAGTGTACCACATCCTGGAAAAGTATGTCATACCCAAGTACAGTGGATCACATCCTGGCAGAGTGCGCTACACCCAAATACAATGCATCAATCCCAAGTAAAGTGCTGCAAACCCAAGTAAGTGCACCACACCCCAGCAAAGTGTATCACTTTGTGGCACAGTGCATCACACCAAGTACAGTGCACCACATCTCAGCAAACAAAGCATACCACATCTTAGCATAGTGCACCACATCCCAGAAAAGTGTACCATATCCTGGCACAGTGCACCACACCCAAGTACAGTGCACCACAACCCAGAAAAGTGTATCACATCATGGCAGAGTGCACCACATCCCAGCAAAGCATACCACTTCCCAGCACAGTGCACCATCCTCAAGTACAGTACACCACATCTTGGCAACGTGCACCACAACAAAGTACAAAGCACCAAATCCTGGTAGTGTGCACCACACCCAAGTAAAGTGCACCATATCCCAGCACAGTGCACCACATCAAAACACAGTACCTTACATCCCAGCACAACATGTTTATTCTAGGGTATTTGAGCATCTGCTGTTCTGCTGTTGCATTGCCTGTTATGCCACTCATCACAATGTCACATGATTATGTGACCCACTTTCTTTTCTTACATCATTAACAAGATCTGAGATATAAGTTGCACATAATGTTAGCAGTGATGACACTGCTAGTGGTATTCTGTGCAGAATTGCCAGTGATGATGTAAAAGAAGTGGTGCAGAAGTGAAAATGCAGTTGGCGATCACGTCCTCTAGTGCTCTGTGTGACAGGAAATTTAGCAACATCTCTTACAGAGCATAATGCATCAGACTGTTCCTGCTCTACATTCTTGGAGACATACTGCATACCATTTAATTTAATTCCTTTCTAATGACAGGATAATTATGTGGAAGTGTTGTACTGCTAGGATCAAGGAAAAATCATTGGCCAGCAGTAGGCTGGACTGGCAGGAAAGGCTAAGATATTCTATGCAATGGACTAATTATTTCAGTCTAGGCATTCAAGTTAAAGATGGACATCAACAATGCATGCATGTATGCAGGACATGTTACTGGATAATGTTAATGCAGAGTAGGGTAAAAAGTGATCTAGTAAGAAATGGTCCATCTTCATCAACTGTAGGAACTAGCTGATAGGTGGCTTGGCACATCAGCCATAAGAACTACATGATAGGTAGCTTGGCACATCAACTATCAGAACTACTTGATAGGTGGCTTGGCACATCAACTATCCAGAACTACATGATAGGTGGCTTGGCACAGCAGCTATCAAAACCACATGATAGATGGCTTGGCACAGCAGCTATCAAAACTACATGATAGATGGCTTGGCACAGTAATTGTCAGAACTACATGATAGATGGCTTGGCACAGTAACTGTCAGAACTACATGATAGATAGCTTGGTACAGTAACTGTCAGAACTACATGATAGATAGCTTGGTACAGCAACGATCAGAATTACATGATAGGTGGCTTGGCACCTAAAACTTTCACAGGCTGCTAGACTTCATCCACAGTCCCATCATGCAGACCTCTCCTATGAACTTTAGCTCTTCGTTGTCATATGAACAACTTGGACACTTTGAGCACAGCCAGTTACTGAGCTAGTGTTTGGTGCTAAAAGCATTTTTTTGTCAATGAGCAGTCTTGGTGCATGTTGCTGTGAGATTTTTGTAGGTGTGAGTTTATCTTTTTCTGTTGATTCCAGCATATTTTTCTCTGCTGTTTTTTTTTTTTTACTGCCGCTGTGAGTTTTCCCTTAATCCCCTTTATGTGTTGGCCCTTGGGCCACTAAGTTAAAATGCCAATTGCCTTTTTAAAATGTATACCTGTGGTAAGGCTACCCCCACCCAACATGAATTGTCTTTGTCTTTATTTTCTGAGTAAAAGCCACAAGATATCTGAGTGCACTGTCTAACTGAATTTTGGTTATCCAGGGATATGCCGGGAAAAAGAAAAGCTGTAGAACTTACTCGTAAGTCAGGTCCTTACAGGCAAGCGTCCTGCTCTTGACCAGGAGTTGTCATCAAATTCCAGTGCTTTCCCTTTGATATCAACCTAATTCCTGCAGGGAAACACTTGTGAAGAGACTCAAGAACATTGTATGCCAGCAGGGTCTGTCTAATAAGACCTCTGCACTGATGTATGTTTGTCAGCTCTTCCAAGTCCCTCATAGAGCCCTCCCAACCTAAACTGAGTCTACAATAGCAGCAAGACAAAGGCAGACAAACATCCAACCTCACTTTTTACTCCTCTTCCCCTAAATCCCTGGATCAGACAGTGCCTGTTTTCCTGAGGCCTCCCTCATTCCAAGCTCTTCCTCTTCTCCCTAGCTGACTATGAGAAATTTGAAGAAACAGTCATAAAAGTTAAGAGAAAGCCATCTATTTCTACTTGTCCCAACGTCTTCATTCAGGATCACAGGGAGGGTGTATTGAAGGTTGATTGTTTTGTGATTTTTCCTGGTATTGGCATCTCCATTGGCCCACTCAATGTTTTTTTTTTTCTTCAGTGTTGCCGATCCACAGGTTGCTGGCATCAGGGCTGTAAGGTCAGATGTCCTGGAATTGCGATTTATGAGGCCTTTGAATTTTGTGCTGATTCAGCCCCTAACATGGCATGCTATGTTGCATTGACTTTTTTTTCTACCCCGTGTTCAAGATCTTTTCCATATGCAATACCATGTAGGCACCAGTCTGCCTTCTCAAAATTAACAGTACAAACCCACCTCTGACTGCTATACTTTCAGTACCGACTTTCACAACACCTAAGTTAGTGTTTGCAGCTTCAGCCGTTCTGGACTTCTTAAAGGTGAACATCCAGTGCAATGGTTGTAACAAAGGTCATCCATTGACAATACCTATGTATGCAGTAGTTTGGAAACCATAAAAATAAGACTCTTAATAAGAATGTTTATCTAAAGAGTGTTCAGTATGGAGCTAAAAAATAAACTCTTGCTTAACCTGTCGGTTTGACGGTTTCAGCAGTTCTGTTTATTTACTGTTTAATATAATCCAGTAAATAACAGTGTTTTACATGTAAGACTGCTGCAGCTGTGACAGTGCAAAGTTCAACATGCTCTCTTCTGAATCCTACTAAGTTGTTCTCTAAGGCTTTGTTCTGTTGCAGCTTGTGTATTTTCCTTAGGGAAAGAAGCTACAGCTGTAAAGGTGATGCAAAGTTATTTTTATATTTAATGCAACCATTCCTTTTTCCTGCTTGTGCAGATATTGAATTTGGTTTGATTTGTTTGGCTAGTTCTGAAAACTAAATTATTTGTATTTGTGATACAAAGATTTATGGAATGTTTTCCTCCCTCATTTTTAAGAGCAGCAAATAATGCATGCTGTTCAACTGTCCAAGACATTTCTTAATAAATTCTTTGCAGTTCATCTGAATGACTTGTGGAATATTCAGAACTGTGAGAAAAAGAGTAACAATACCTGATAAGGTGGGTTGTGTGGCACCCACAGTGGAAAAAACTGGGAAAAGCCAAAGCATATTTGAGTGTTGGAGTGAAGAGGCACATTAAGACAAAACAGGAGACATCAAGAGTAATAGAAACATCACCATTAAATTCTTTCATTTCTCTCTCTCTCTCTCTCAGTCTCTGTCTCTCTTGTTTTTATAAACATGTTGGTTTTATGATCATTAACTTTGTTTCCATCTGTTATAGCCTGCTAATTTTGCTAAAGTGAACCATGACTGAGACTGGTTTAGTCTGTTTCTTCCCATCATGGAAACTTTTTTATCTTTGTGACAAAGGTCATGTGTGGCATTGTGGGAGCTATTGACGAATTTCTGCATAAACCAGCAGTTATATTTGCATATGAAAGGATATTCTGTTGCAGTACAACCTTTACATTAGCAGCTCGTGGAAATGAATTATCTAAAGCCATGACTGAAAAGTAAGTCTCATATGTGAATCAAGCAGTTTAAAAAAAAGCACAATTCCCCCAAAACGCTTTATGCAGAGGGCTTTGTCTCCCACCATCCCAGTGCATATAAGGCAGTAGGGTTTAGGCAGTCTGCATGGTACTGTGCCATGACTGGAGTTTAAGTATATTCACAAAACACAAATGCTTAACACAGTTTTAAGTATATTCACACATGCTCAAAACAGACTTTTAGTATATTCATAAAACACAAATGCTCAAAATAGACAGTTTTAAGCATATTCACCAAACAAAATGCTCAAAATAGACAATGTTAAGCATATTCACAGAACACAGATGCTCAAAACAGACAGCTTTAAGCATATTCATAAGACACAAATGCTCAAAACAGTCTTCAACAAAGTGTCACAAATTTGCAACACAGTGGAAAAAGTAAAACACTTGTGTTTTTCCATATCCAGATATTTCCTGTTTCTCTTCTGCATGAAGACCTCAGAGTTATGTAATTCAGCAGGGATTGTAGGATGAATCCCTCCCATATGAAGGGTCCAGAGGTTTGCACCTGCACAGTACATGTTTTGTGATTCATAATCGAAAAGTAAACTTGTGTATCGCCACAAAATATTAAGTATTTATTAAGTATTAAGTATTTATTTCCCACCTGTCACTGACTGATTTTAAAATGCTCAATTTTTAAGTGGAACTACAGCTTTTGCTGAAATTAATTGAGCTGCACTGTTACTTGATCAGTTACGCCACTGCAGATAATATAGCTACAGATGTGTTCTGATCCAATTTTCTTATGCCCCTCAGGGTAGATGTAGAATATGGATTATATTTCAGTTTTACAAAAAATATTTAGCCAGTACAATTTCTTACAAAAAAAAAAAAAAAAAAAAACATCAATCCCGCTGTCCACTGAAACCTCTACTAAACTTACAATGGTGTTCTTGCTGGGAAGATGGAAGCCTCCACACACCTCCTATACTCCTGCATCTCTAATATACTAACCTTAAGACTGCACAATGGTGGGGATGTGGTGAAGCTAATTTTACCTGTTCAGCAATCCTGCTATGATTTTATATATATATATATATATATATATATATATATATATATATATATATATATAAGTCTACATTTCACTGAATATAATTTCACCCCGACCATATCGCTGAAACCTCATTTTACTGAATCTCATTTCACTGAACAGAACTTAGTATATATGGCACTGTGTAGAGTACTGTAAGGCAAGTAAAAGGTATATGTCCTTTTCGCAACTGTAGTGCGATCCTGGAGTTAGTATATATAGTTGGGGGGTGGGGGCACATCCCCCCACATTGGGGTGTGTGGGGGGGCATAGCTCCCCACCTTGTTTGTTTTATATTGTATTTTACCAAAAACTTCAAAACAATACATTTTAAACAATAGACATGCACAGTTGCAACACCAATGACTCTCTCCAGAAGACAATATGTACTCAAATAAGTGGGGGGTATGCCCTCACAACCCCAAATGTGAGGGGGGCAGTGCCACCCCCCTAACTATATATACTAACTGCAGGATCGCACTACAGTGGGGGAAAGGGTATATACATTTTACTTGCTTACAGTACTCTACACAGTGCCATATATACTAACTGCAGTTCAGTGAAATGAGATTCAGTGAAATGAGTTTTCAGTAATTTGAGTTTTCAGCGAAATGGTCAGGGTGAAATGAAATGCAGTGAAATGAGATTCAACTAAACAAAGTAGACCCATATATATATATATATATATATATATATATATATATATATATATTTGTGTGTGTGTGTGTGTGTATGTGTGTGTGTGTATGTATATATATAATATATATATATATATATATATATATATATATATTTGTGTCTTTTGGCTTTTCCCGGTTAGGGGTCGCCACAGCGGAACTCCGGTCCACTAATGTTTGGTAGTGGATTTTTACGTACCGGGTTACCAGCCCTGACGCACAACCTTCAACGAAGGCACGCACCATTCACGTATGCCTCCACACAGAAGACGCTCTTGCTGAGAATCGAACATATCTATATATATATATATATATATATATATATATATATATATATATCTGTGAGTGTGTGTGTGTATGTGTGAGTGCGTATATCTGAGTCTATACATGTGTGTGTGTGTGTGTGTGTGTGTGTGTGTGTGTGTGTGTATATTGGAGCCTGACTTCTTGTCAAAACTATTAAATGTTGATCCACAAATGAGTGACAATCATCAAAATACACAAACATTGATTCACAAAAGATTGAAAATACAAATCAAGTGATGTTCTTCGTGCTTCACTGTTGCAGTCATCACACTTGGGTTATCTGCCTGCAGGTAGCCCTCAGTCAGCCCGAATACCAGAGTCTTGGAATTTCTGCATCAGATGCTGTCACCTCTTCCATACGTCAGGTCGTCAGGGGTGTAAAACATGCAACCAGTGCCATTACATCAGCTTTTCTTCCAAGCGGAGCCCAAAGCAGAAGCAGTTCACAAGTGTCAGTTGGCTGCTAACTGAAATTTTCATTATTCGAGTTTCAAACCTGAAGTCTTGTAAAGCTAAGTACCCCATTGAGGATCCTTTTTTCTTGCTCTAACCGATGTCAAAAAAATTTAACAATTGTCTTGCCTGTGGAAAGCAAATACCTCACAGAGATTTCCATTCTTACTGCGTCACCTGTTTAGTCCCAGACCACGATGTTCCTCGCTGTCGGTTTTGTGCCCTGTTCAACCCCCGAACTATTCGTCGTCGGGCTATCTTTGTCGCTAAATTTTTTCGCTCTTATTCTCCGTATTCTGAAATCGCTTCGATAAGCCATCTGACTACTGATCTTCTGAAAAAACATAAGGATAAAGACAGGTACAGACCGCATAGGTCCAAAACTGCCGACGGCACTTCCATTAAGCTAGTCGCCAGTCCGCCGGTACTCAGTGAGGCACTTTCGCAGCCCTTGATACCTGGTTCTACAGATTTGCAGGCCTCTATAGAGACCCATTCGGAGTCCGGTATGCCGCGAGATGCTTCTTCGACTATGGAACCTGCGGAAGTCTCTACCTTGGATGGGTCCGGAGCCGCTGTGCAGGCACCGGCTTCTGAGGGTGTATTCAGACATTCCGATGTTCGTATTAAACCTTCTTTTTTTCAGACTAAAACTACTGTATTTCTCAGGCCCAGAGTTCGCACTACGCCTAGGAAACCAACGACCAAAGTGCATTCTCAAGCTCCCATGCCACAGAAACAAATGCTTAGAATGGCTGAATACCTTATTACTTTAATTAGGGGAAGCCAGCCTTCCCCCTCTAAAAGACAAAGAATTGATTTTCCTTCTGATTCTTCAGACCATGAGTCCGATGACTCTGACCCCTCAGATTACCAGGACATACCCTTATCTCCCTATGAGGATTCAGATGCAGGGGATTCTAGCCCCATCTGCCTCCCCCCAAGAGGATTTTTTCTTTCTGTGAAACCCTGCATACCCTCAGAGACCATTTCTGCTGGGAGTGCCAGGACTACCCACAGTCCAAAAAGAGACTCAGGGAATTTTTAAACTTGCCTCAGCACAGGCCTCTAGCTATTCCCCCTGTTCTGGAAATTGAAGATGATGTCTTCATGGAATCCAGTCTTACCCCTGATACTTTGCCACCAGCTCCTAGAAAGCCTGACAGGTACTACAGAGTACCTGACTTTCACAAATTTCTATTTAAAAATCCCACTGCAGATCCACAGACCATTTCCCAGGGAAACTAAAGGTATTAAGGCTACTGCAGCCAAAAACCCTACCTCTTCAGACAGGGATTCTAGGGCCTTAGACAAATAGGGGAAGAAGGTGTACACCTCTGCAACTCTTGCCATCAGGGCTTTAAATTGCCAGTTTCACATGCTGAAGTACCAGTAGCATATTATGGAACTAAATAAACAAAAAATGATGTTGATTCCTGATTGTGCAGGACATAAAGATTTACAAGAGTTAATGCATTCTGCAAACCAAGTTAGAAAACATACTTTGTAGTGCAGTTTTGATGCTTCAGAAGCTTCTGTCACTGGGTCTGTTCTTAGACGGCATGCTTGCCTGAAGGAACAAATCTTGCCAGACCATGATGCTCCATTAAACCAAGAACGTTTGTTTGGCACTAAAGCAGAAGGAGTTCTTAAAAAGATGGAGGAAAAGGTAAATCTATGCAAATTGTTAAAGAATTCCTACAGGTACAGCAACCTAGATTCAATAGGCATTGGTCTTCAAAAAACTGGTCCTTTCCAGTTCCTCCAAGACCTTCTCAGCCCAAACCCAGGGGCAGCAGACCACCAAGACTACAGTCTCAGGGTATGCGTAGATCTAAACAATGGGGTGCTCCCACCTCAAAAACAGGGAGTGGTAAGCCACCCTCTTATGGAATAAGTTCACAATGACATGTCTTTAATCCTTTCCAGCCATGCCCAATTATTTGCACCACTAGGAGGAAAACTCGTCCTGCATGCAAAGAACTGGGAGTACATTACCCAGGACAGTTGGGTCTTAAACATTGTATCCCAGGGATACATATTCTAATTCCACTCACTGCCAACCCCAAGCGGATTGCCAGACCTCCCCCCAAACCAGTGGGCAGAGGCCCAAAAGCAAGTACTTTCTCTTCTCAGCATCAGGGCTATTCCACCTGTTCCAACAGAGCAAAGGGGACATGAATTCTACTCCTGACTGTTTCTGGTGCCCAGAAAAGAAAACTCTTGGTGCCCTATCCTGGATCTGTCAATTCTCAACACCTTCCTGGTGGTACCAAAATTCAAAATGCTTACTCACCAACAGCTGTTTCCTATGCTAGCCAAGGACTCCTGGTTATCACCCTAGACTTAAAAGAAGCTTATCTGCACATCCCCATAAGTGAATCTTACAGGAAATATCTACATTGCAGGGCAGGCTGTATGCACTGTCAGTTCTCTGCACCTCCCTTTGGCTTATCTACTGCGCCCAGGGTATTCACAAAATGCCTGGCTCCAGCCATTGCATACTGCAGGCAGAGAAAAATTCAAATTTACCCATACTTGGATGATTGCCTGATTCAGGCGGACAGTCAGGAATCGCTGCTTCAGCACTTGACATTTGTAAAGAGACTTCTAACTTCTCTGGGGTATACCATCAATGAAAAGAAATCACATCTGGTAACCAGCCCAAAAAATGTATTCCTGGGAGCAAGCTTGAACACAACTTCCCAGATGGCATTCCTCACTCCAGAAAAACAGTTTATTTGATAAACTACTTCAAACTTCTGGCCACCCAAACTCAGCTATCTGCAAGAAATTTACTGCAAGCCCTAGGATTCATGGCCTCTTGCATTCTCCTAGTTCCATATGCAATACTGCATATGAGGAAACTTCAATGCTACTTAAAAAGTCTCTGGTGTCAACATTCTCAGAACCTGGAAACAATGATTCCTATCATTCCTTGCCTAAGGATAGAGTTCCTGTGGTGGGCAGAGGCCTGCTACCACAACAAGGGACTCCCTTTCACTCAACCCCCCCCCCCCGCCACCCAAACTCTGACAACAGACGCATCAGACTATGCATGGGGGGCCCACATGGCAGGCAAATGCATTCAAGGTGAATGGAGCCCAAGACAAATGCACCTGCATATTACTCAAAAATGTTAGCTGTACAGAACGCACTGAAAGCCTTCAAATACCTTATCCTTCCAGAGCAACTCTTGATAAAGGCAGACAGCACCACAGTTATGTGGTACATAAACAAACAGGGGGGAACTCATTCCTACCCACTCTGCAGGCTAGCCATGGCTCTGTGGAACACAGCCTTGAGCAATCAAGTGCACCTGCAAGCTCAATTCCTGCCAGGCAAACTAAATTCACTGGCAGACAACTTCAGCAGAAATCTAATGGACCCACATGAGTCGAAACTGGAACCAAACTCATTCAAACATCTAATCCACAGGTGGGGGACACCAGAGGTGGACCTCTTTGCCTCCCCACAGAACCATCAGTTGAGCAAATTTTGCACCAGAATTCCCCACAGCCAAACATGGAAAGTGGATGCCCTGTCCTTTACATGGGAAAACCTCTCAATCTATGCCTTTTCCCTTCTGCCCCTCCTCTCAAAAGTACTACTCAAGACCAAACAGGACAGGCCAAGGACAATCCTGATTGCACCAGACTGGCCATACCAGGACTGGTACCCACTTTTACACAGTCTGACAGTAGTGCCACCCTGGCACCTGCATCAGACCCCTTCCTTGCTGTCCCACCAGGAGGGCCAGATTTTGCATCCTCTACTGCAAAGCCTGAACCTAACAGCCTGGCTCATTCCCTGAATACATCACTAACAACCCTCAGTAAGCAGGTGCTGGATGTCATCCTTGAGGCCAGGAGGCCTAGTACTAGGAAATCCTATACAGAAAAGTGGAAAAGATACTGTTCTTGGAGCCAGTCTCAAGGAAAGGACACATCCATGCCCACCTTACCTCAAATCCTAGATTATCTAGCAGAGACGCTTCACAAAGGCCTATCCTTCTTTCATTTAAGATTCATGCATCTTCCCTTCTCAGCTTATTACAATACTGTGCCACGCCTCTTCTCTCACCCTCTGATTAAACAGTTCCTGAGAGGAGCTAACAATTTAAGACCCCCGGGGAGAGCTCCCACTCCTGCCTGTGACCTTAACTTTGTACTAGAGAAGCTCACGCTTACTCCTTTTGAGCCTGCTGCTACAGCAGAGTTAAAAATTCTCTTTTGGAAAATAGCTTTACTTCTAGCCATCACTTCAGCAAGAAGAGTGTCTGAGTTTCATATTGGAATGGAATCAATCATTTTTTGCAAGCTTTATTTAATGAATCCTTTACCTTAACTAAAGCATTGATTATACTAAATGTAAATGAAGGCCCCCACCTGAATAAGACAAATATGTATTTATTATGGACAATACTTGCTATATCTAGGAAATGCGTAACTAGAAGGTGGAATTCAAATACACCCCCGACCTTGGAAGAATTCTACACTTTACTAAAGACAACTACATCGATGGAAATAAAAATCAAAGAACTACAAATCTATCCCAGGCCATTGGCAAATAATCCTTGTAAGAAAGTTATATCTTTGTTGGACACTCTGCAATAGTCAATATTGTATCTCTGATAACTGATATGTTAATTCTATATTTAATAACATACAGTGTATATAATTGAAAGTCAGGCTGTTGTAAATACTGTATATAGTTGTTTAAAATGATATTTAAAAATATTATGTAAATGTTATTTTAATTGAAAATAAAACATTTTTTGAGGAAAAAAAAGTGTCTGAGTTTCAGGCTCTTGGCTGTGGTACCCTTCATTATCTTCCATGCGGACAGGGTTTCCCTCAGGACTAACCCATCATTTATGACCAAGGTGGTATCCAGTGTGGCTTTAAACCAATCCATCCAGTTGCCAACCTTTTAACCTAATCCTCAGAATAAAGGGGAAAGGATCCTGCACTCCTTGGACATGCACAGACAACTCAGGTTCTATCTTGACAGGGCTAAGCCTTTCAGAAAAACTGACCGGCTGCTAGTCAGCTTTGCTACAGGGGCAGAGGGCAAGGCCATTTCAAAGCAAACCATTTTCAAATGGATAGCACACTGCATCCATTTCTGCTACAAACACCATGGAAAACCTATCCCACAGGGATTC
>NC_056733.1:570465296-570637796 GCF_019279795.1 Protopterus annectens | reverse complement strand
AAAGCAGCAATACATTGCAAATAAAACTATTTTTAAGAAGAGAAGACCAACTTTGAGAATAAAAACAAAACATGACCCTGTTATACACATATATTATGTATGGGACAATTTGATAACTGTTTTGGTTTTAAAACTGAAGAAATTCTGCCTTTTATACATATTAGGACAGAAATATTTTTGTGACTTAATATTTGAAACTGGAGGACTGATGACATTTCTGGTACTATGTAAGAAAAAGAAGGACATTTATCCACAGAACAATTATTTGTTTTCTGGAAGTAACTTAAATGTTACAAAATGTTACTATGCAGTTTAGAACTGATAAAACTGGAAGAAGACGGTGTTAAAAAATACATGCAGGATCTATGTGAAACTGCTGATAATACTGTGAATGTTAGAGATGAGAGAATGGAGTGTGGAGGTTGGAAGCTGTTTTGAATTATGAAAAAAAAAACACGGAGAAGCACTTGCCAATTGTTATTTTCATGGCTGGTGATATGGTGATAGAGGGACAATAAAACATGCTAGCTAGCCCAAATTATGTTTCTTTTGTGGGGACCTTTCTCATTCAGTTAATGACTGTGATAAGGTACAGTGAAACCAGTGTGGGGAGAAAGAGCATACAACATAAAGTTGTGTGCCTGAATGCTTGTTTTGTAAAAAATGGACACTTTTGGGTTGATTGTCAAGACCAAATAGTAAGTAATAAAAAAGAAGGAAAATGGAAATACATACATGAGGAAGGACAACATGAGGCTAGGAGATGGAAAACTAAGTGAAGAAGAAGAAGAAGAAGCTATAGGAGATAAAATGTTTGTTTGTGTCTTTCGGCTTTTCCCGGTTAGGGGTCGCCACAGCTGAACTCCAGTCCGCTAATGATTGGTAGTGGATTTTTACGTACCGGGTTACCAGCCCTGATGCACAACCTTCAACAAAGGCACGCCCCATTCACGTATGCCTCCACACAGAAGACGCTCTAGCTGAGAATCGAACAGGACAACGTCTTGCTATGAGGCGACAATGCTACCGCAGCACCACCACCGCAGTCTATAGGAGAAAAAATATGGAAGGGAAATGGGGAGAGAGAGTGCAGGCAGGAAAAGAGAGGAAGGGATGCTACTAAAAAGTATTTTTGTTTGTTTTTTGAAGTTCTAGCTTGTAAAAATCTGATTCTAAGGATCAAGGATTATTTATACATAAACCCATGGAAAAAATATTCAGTTGGGAAGGAGTAAAAATAAGAAAAACATTAAAAATATTTCCCCTAAACATAAAAATAAGGAAAAGCAACAATTTTAAAATACGTGTGAGCAGTTATTATCAACACTGTAAGAAGGACAGAAATACTAGAATGCTGTGCTAAATGTGATGTGAATGTTATTCTGTTAGAATATGTAATATTATTGGGCAGTGAAGAAAGACTACAAAAGAAAAATATTTCGGGGTAGAATATATAATATGGAACTTAGGGAGTGAATGCTGTTCTGGAGTTGCTTTATTGTGTTAAAAAATGAAAATACTAGATGTAGTGTTGGTAAGGATGGAAAGATTAACTGGATGTGAGGTGGAGGAGAACATGTTTATAGAATTATAGCATTATATCCATATATAACTAACAAGGAAAGAGATCATCTGTTTCATCAAATATTAGACTGTGGTGGTTAACTGAAATTTATAACTGCAGGGGACTTTAATAGTGATTTAAGTGGAAAATGTAAAATGAAAGGGGAAGATGTAAAAAAATATGAAGTGATTAAATGCGATAAATGTGTGAAACAAAAGTCCATGGACTTACAGAAGGTGAGCACTTGGATTTGAAACTGATTATTTTGTATTATCAAAGTTTTGGGGTTAGCAGATGGTAATAAAGTTGTAACAGTTTTTCAGACCATTTAGCAATATGGATGAAGGTGATGGAAGAAAGGGAGTATATTAAAACAGGAAAGGGAATAAAAAGAATAAATGAAAAATTGTGGAAAGGAACTGGAGAGTGGGAAGTAGTTATGGAAGAATCATAGAACCATGAAAGATTTCTATATAAAAGTCATCTGAGCAGCGGTTTGAGTTTAAAAAGAAGTATAAAAATGTTTTTCCCCCAATGGAATGATGATATAAGAAAGAAAGAAAGTGAAGTGTTGTAAAATGTATAGAAATTTATCAGATAATTTACAGAATAATACAAAAGAGTATAACGATATTGCAAAAGAAATGTATAAAAGAAACTGAGAAAAATGAAAGAATTACTGTTTAGGGAGAGATTATTTACAGGGGAGAAGAGAGAAGGTATTTGCATATTTGGGTAAAATAGTGAAAGAAGATATTAGCATAATGAGGGAAATTAAAAACGTAAAAGGAGAGGTAAAAAGATCACAAGTAAATTATGAGTATTTTAGTATAGTATGTGAAAAATATGTTTAAGAGTGAAAAGAAGGAAAATAAGAGAGAATGAAAAGTAAAATAATTGCCAAAATCTGTTAATTAAAGAAGAATTTGAAAAATAAATTATGGTTAGTAAATTGAATAAAGTACTTAAGAAAGTAAATGTTGATTCTGTATGAGACCCAGATGGTATAATGCATGGAATGTGCAAGGAATTAATGGACTGGCAAAGAGAGTATTATGCAAATGCACTGAATGAATAAATGAATGGTTGCAGGAAGGGTTTGTTTATGACAGGTTATATAGCTGGATATTTAAATTTATATGGAAAAGAGATGAGAAGAGTGAAATAAAAAATGGAGACCCATCAACTAAATAATACCGGTTATAAAATGTTGTTAGAATAATACAGAGAAGAATAAAAGGAAAGGTGAGGGATATTATGGAGGAAAGTATAAATTTTACAGTATAAAAAGGGAAGGGATGTCAGGAATTATAACGTCACACACAACCAAAAAAACAAATAACCAGATGAAAAGAAAGGAATATGCCAAACTCAATTTTACGCATTTCGGCCACTTTAATATCTATGAATTTCTTCAGAAATGTCATCCTGACAGTTTAAACCATTTTTATACAACTGAAAATCATTCCATGTGATCTAACTGACCAATGAAGTATAAAACATAATCAATTCAAATAATTAGTATTCAAAACAGTTAAAACACTTCTATTTTGTAAATGACTTATAAAATAATATATTATATTATAAACGTATTACATATGACACTTACAACTAAAAAATACTTTAAAAAGTTGTAATGTACAGAAGGATTTTATAACTTTTGTGCTTTTAAAAAGCACTTTATATTTATAGTATAATTTAAACCAGGAAGCTGGTCTGCATTCAGCATTATCTGCCACAAGGTTTCTTTGCATTCTAACTTAACTTTAAAGTTTCCATTAAACAGATCATCATTTACCTTTTCTAGTACTGAAAATGTGAACTTTTTAAAAATACGTTTATAATATAATATATTATTTTCTAAGTCATTTACAAAATAGAAGTGTTTTAACTGTTTTGAATACTAATTATTTGAATTAATTATGTTTTGTACTTCATTGGTCAGTTAGTTCACATGGAATGATTTTCAGTTGTATAAAAATGGTTTAAACTGTCAGGATGACATTTCTGAAGAAGTTCATAGATATTAAAGTGGACAAAACGTGTAAAATTGAGTTTGGCATATTCCTTTCTTTTCATCTGGTTATTTGTTTTTTTTGGTTTCTTTGTGTGTGACATTATAAGTGGTTTAAACAACTTTAACCAGACATGGTTGGAGAGGAATCGAGCCAGGACACTGTTGAATTTGAGTATTCATCCTGTTCCCGAGTCTAGAAGAAGTTTCAGCGAGCTCATTGCTTCTACAATCAATGAAGCGGTTCGTGACACTTTAGCCCGGCAGAAGGGAAACAGCTGTGTTTCCAACAGCGTGAATTCACATTAGGTTTATCCAAGAAGCAAGGGAGACGGCAATTCAACCAATGGTAGTGCCGTTTCTGGTGAAGTTAGTGCTAGTCAAGCAGGTTTGGTTTCACCTGCTGACAAGAACGCTAATTTAAAGGATCAACAAATGGAACTTTTGACGAACACTGAAAAGGTATCTGAATATACGTTAAAACAACGAACAATCCTTTTCATTGTATTTCCAATGGCAGCAATTTAAATCAAGTAAGTGACACTGTGAATCAGTCCATTTTTGACGAGTCGACACTTTGCAAAAAGGATATTTTCTCATTAGAGAAATTGTGTCTTAGAAGCGTTTCTTTGCAGTTAGAGATTTTTTTATCTTGAAGAAAATGTTCAACTAAAATGTGTACCATTTGGCCGCATTTGCACTTGTTTACCACCTTTCCTGTAACTAGACTTTTCCAGATACAGACTTGCTGTATCCAGGACTGTTTGTAAGCTCCTGAGCTGTGCCAAAGCCTGCTCTTCAATTTGTCCTTTAGATCTACTAGTTCTCTCCTCTCCTGCATTTATACTAGCATATTAGTCTAGCACTTTACCAGACTTCTTGTAGCAATTATTGTAGCACACAAAAGTGCTACCAGCACTAAACGTTCTACAAGGAAACAGAACCAGTACTTATTATCAATGCCCACCCCTCCAGGCATGAATAAATGTCAGTTCCCTGTGCTTTCTACTATTAACCTGGTGAACTTGGGCATCCTGAGGCAATGTAGCAACTGCCTCATGTACACTGACAGCCCTCTCCTCTTACCTCCCAACATTGAGAAATGCAAGAGATGCACTTATATATCCAAACTGGAATCCATGCACTCTCCAGCCAAGACCGGAATAGCTGATCAAGAGGAGAAGGTCAATACTTACACCACACCACATGGAACACATAGCCCTCCAAAACACACACCAGCACCGCCTTCACATAAAAAATACAAACCACACACCCACCTTCACGGAGGCTGTAAAAAAAAAATCTACCCAAGCAGCAGAAACCTCCAAGGCAGAAACACACTTGACCGCCACAACACAACACTAATCGTGAGGCACATAACTCTTCTAAACAGTGTGCCACTCAACTAAAGCCCCTAAGGCAAAACAGCATGCCCAACACACTAGTTATAGGTGACCCGATAATGAGGCACACTGATGTCCAACTCGCTAGGTTGCATAAGGAGAAAGTAAGAGTCAGCTGCCTGTCAGGTGCCAAGATCCATCACATAATGCATGCAATCAGGTCCCTCAATAACAGTTATAACTATGACTCTGCCATTGTACATGTGGGTGTGAATGATCTGAGACGTACCGTCCTGGACTACATGAAAAGAGACATGTTTTACTAGATTATTCTTATGGAGCATGACACCATAAATAAAAAATAAAAAATAAATAAATGATAATAGTTTCATCAATGGCCATATTGCTGACAGCCATTCTATCAAAAACATAGCTACATACCTCTCAACCTCTCAGTGCAAAAAATCTGAGCAAAGCCTGACAAAATGGTGGGAAAAGGCCCAAAAATAGGACATATTTTAAATATAGTTTGTATAGACTTAGAAAGTTGCTAGAGTTACATGGTTTGTTTTAACATACATTTTCTGAAGGATTTGAAGTCTGAAACTCAAATGTGTGTCATTATTTAGTGACATCTGTCCTCATATCATCCCAGTGATTTACCAGAGTATAACGATATTGCAAAAGAAATGTATAAAAGAAACTGAGAAAAATGAAAGAATTACTGTTTAGGGAGAGATTATTTACAGGGGAGAAAAGAGAAGGTATTTGCATATTTGGGTAAAATAGTGAAAGAAGATATTAGCATAATGAGGGAAATTAAAAACGTAAAAGGAGAGGTAAAAAGATCACAAGTAAATTATGAGTATTTTAGTATAGTATGTGAAAAATATGTTTAAGAGTGAAAAGAAGGAAAATAAGAGAGAATGAAAAGTAAAATAATTGCCAAAATCTGTTAATTAAAGAAGAATTTGAAAAATAAATTATGGTTAGTAAATTGAATAAAGTACTTAAAAAAGTAAATGTTGATTCTGTATGAGGCCCAGATGGTATAATGCATGGAATGTGCAAGGAATTAATGGACTGGCAAAGAGAGTATTATGCAAATGCACTGAATGAATAAATGAATGGTTGCAGGAAGGGTTTGTTTATGACAGGTTATATAGCTGGATATTTAAATTTATATGGAAAAGAGATGAGAAGAGTGAAATAAAAAATGGAGACCCATCAACTAAATAACACCGGTTATAAAATGTTGTTAGAATAATACAGAGAAGAATAAAAGGAAAGGTGAGGGATATTATGGAGGAAAGTATAAATTTTACAGTATAAAAAGGGAAGGGATGTCAGGAATTATAACGTCACACACAACCAAAAAAACAAATAACCAGATGAAAAGAAAGGAATATGCCAAACTCAATTTTACGCATTTCGGCCACTTTAATATCTATGAATTTCTTCAGAAATGTCATCCTGACAGTTTAAACCATTTTTATACAACTGAAAATCATTCCATGTGATCTAACTGACCAATGAAGTATAAAACATAATCAATTCAAATAATTAGTATTCAAAACAGTTAAAACACTTCTATTTTGTAAATGACTTATAAAATAATATATTATATTATAAACGTATTACATATGACACTTACAACTAAAAAATACTTTTAAAAGTTGTAATATACAGAATGATTTTATAACTTTTGTGCTTTTAAAAAGCACTTTATATTTATAGTATCATTTAAACCAGGAAGCTGGTCTGCATTCAGCATTATCTGCCTCAAGGTTTCTTTGCATTCTAACTTAACTTTAAAGTTTCCATTAAACAGATCATCATTTACCTTTTCTAGTACTGAAAATGTGAACTTTTTAAAAATACGTTTATGATATAATATATTATTTTCTAAGTCATTTACAAAATAGAAGTGTTTTAACTGTTTTGAATACTAATTATTTGAATTGATTATGTTTTATACTTCATTGGTCAGTTAGATCACATGGAATGATTTTCAGTTGTATAAAAATGGTTTAAACTGTCAGGATGACATTTCTGAAGAAGTTCATAGATATTAAAGTGGACGAAACGCGTAAAATTGAGTTTGGCATATTCCTTTCTTTTCATCTGGTTATTTGTTTTTTTGGTTTCTTTGTGTGTGACGTTATAAGTGGTTTAAACAACTTTAACCAGACATGGTTGGAGAGGAATCGAGCCAGGACACTCTGTTGAATTTGAGTATTCATCCTGTTCCCGAGTCTGGAAGAAGTTTCAGCGAGCTCATTGCTTCTACAATCAATGAAGCGGTTCGTGACACTTTAGCCCGGCAGAAGGGAAACAGCTGTGTTTCCAACAGCGTGAATTCACATTAGGTTTATCCAAGAAGCAAGGGAGACGGCAATTCAACCAATGGTAGTGTCGTTTCTGGTGAAGTTAGTGCTAGTCAAGCAGGTTTGGTTTCACCTGCTGACAAGAACGCTAATTTAAAGGATCAACAAATGGAACTTTTGACGAACACTGAAAAGGTATCTGAATATATGTTTAAAACAACGAACAATCCTTTTCATTGTATTTCCAATGGCAGCAATTTAAATCAAATAAGTGACACTGTGAATCAGTCCATTTTTGACGAGTCGACACTTTGCAAAAAGGATATTTTCACATTAGAGAAATTGTGTCTTAGAAGCGTTTCTTTGCAGTTAGAGATTTTTTTATCTTGAAAAAAATGTTCAACTAAAATGTGTACCATTTGGCCGCATTTGCACTTGTTTACCACCTTTCCTGTAACTAGACTTTTCCAGATACAGACTTGCTGTATCCAGGACTGTTTGTAAGCTCCTGAGCTGTGCCAAAGCCTGCTCTTCAATTTGTCCTTTAGATCTACTAGTTCTCTCCTCTCCTGCATTTATACTAGCATATTAGTCTAGCACTTTACCAGAGTTCTTGTAGCAATTATTGTAGCACACAAAAGTGCTACCAGCACTAAACATTCTACAAGGAAACAGAACCAGTACTTATTATCAATGCCCACCCCTCCAGGCATGAATAAATGTCAGTTCCCTGTGCTTTCTACTATTAACCTGGTGAACTTGGGCATCCTGAGGCAATGTAGCAACTGCCTCATGTACACTGACAGCCCTCTCCTCTTACCTCCCAACATTGAGACATGCAAGAGATGCACTTATATATCCAAACTGGAATCCATGCACTCTCCAGCCAAGACCGGAATAGCTGATCAAGAGGAGAAGGTCAATACTTACACCACACCACATGGAACACATAGCCCTCCAAAACACACACCAGCACCACCTTCACATAAAAAATACAAACCACACACCCACCTTCATGGAGGCTGTAAAAAAAAATCTACCCAAGCAGCAGAGACCTCCAAGGCAGAAACACACTTGACCGCCACAACACAACACTAATCGTGAGGCACATAACTCTTCTAAACAGTGTGCCACTCAACTAAAGCCCCTAAGGCAAAACAGCATGCCCAACACACTAGTTATAGGTGACCCAATAATGAGGCACACTGATGTCCAACTCACTAGGTTGCATAAGGAGAAAGTAAGAGTCAGCTGCCTGTCAGGTGCCAAGATCCATCACATAATGCATGCACTCAGGTCCCTCAATAACAGTTATAACTATGACTCTGCCATTGTACATGTGGGTGTGAATGATCTGAGACGTACCGTCCTGGACTACATGAAAAGAGACATGGGAGAGCTCTCAGATTATGTAGCCCAGGCAGGTATGACCCTAGCCCTGAGGAGCATCCTACCATCACCCAGAATGATACCACTGGACAAGCAGAACATGATTGATTTCAACAATTGGCTAAGTTTCTGGTGTCATTCTAAGGGGATCCAGTATCTGTCTGCCTGGGATGACATGATTGACAGACCTTGAAGCTTTGGCAGAGATGGCCTGCATCTGTCACTCCTGGGCTTCCAGATACTGGCCAAGGCTCTTGCCATCTCTATAGTGCTTTTTAGGCGGTGTTCCAAAGACCAAATTACCACCATAAAAGCTACAAACAAATTCAATTTGAGGGTCATTCTGCTCAACGCTAGAAGTCTAAATCTCAAAATGCATTCACTCGAAGCATTCCTTAAAATGAAGAACATCGACATCTGTGCTGTAGCAGAGACCTAGTTCAAGGCAGCAGAAAGCACCCCTGCACTACCAGGCTATAACTCATTCTACACCTTTCAGTCCCAGAACTTGGACCAAAGCTCCAAAGACAGTGCTGTTTCCATATTCATAAAGGATCCACACACCTCCTGACTGGTAGCCCAACATAGTGCATCAGAGATACTTCAGGTTCAGCTAACATTGGGTAAGACAGAGATATAGGTCATAGCCTGCTATAGGTCCCCAACCATGTTCCAAAACTCACACTCCACATTCCTAAGCTCCCTGGAGAATATTAGGGTCCAACCTAATACTCTCTTACTAGGTGACTTCAACTACCCTTCCATTAACTGGGAAAACTACTCATGTACCAATACACTTGCCCAACATTTCCTGGAGTTCATCAATTCCAATGCCTTGGACCACCTCACTCTTACCCCCACTAAAGGTAGCAGCATCCTTGACCTGGTCATTACTAACATGGGTGACCATTGCTCTACACCAATAGTCAGCTCCTCCCTGGTTAGATCTGACCATAAACTAATCACCTTGGAAATCCACATCCCTCCCACCCTCCCCAAAGGTAACCACCATGAAAAACTTCTCCAAAGCCAATGTTGGGTTCCTAAGAACAGAGATGGCTAACTTCACTGCACCCATGGTCAGAAAGTCCTTCTATGTGGCACATCTTATTTCTAAGGGCCAGTCATCGAGTACAATGGCCCATTTGGCATGTACCTCACTAGACACCTGCAACAACTGGAGAGGCCACAAATGTACCTCACAAAGATGACCCTAGGCTTTAAACACTTGTCCTATATGGACAGACTCAAAAAACTCCAACTATCCTTTGTCTCATATCGCCAATTTAGAGGCAATCTCTGCTTGACTTACTAAGCCATTTGTTTCAGACCAGCTCGCTAAACCTTTGAGAAAGTGTTTCATGTTTAACGAGCTGGTCTGAAACAAATGGTGACCTAGATTATATTCTAGTGACTATGAGCATGGTGTCACTATTCACATGCATTCCAAATGATACAGGTATTGATTTTATCAGACAGTTTTTGACGGTAATATTAGAATTCAACACAAATAAAATTGAACTGCTGTGTTACTTATTAGAGCTCATTTTGACTAATAACATCTTCATGTTTGATGACAAATATTTTATTCAGAAAATGGGAGTAGCTATGGGTACCATGTGCGCAAACAGTTATGCAAACATGGTGCTTGCCCAGTGAAAGTACATGTATGTTTTTAATGACTGTAACCTATTTAAAGAAAATATTTTATATTACAATCGTTTTGTGGATGTGTTTCTTTTGTGGGGAGGTACCACCCAGGAGCTGAGGTCCCTTGTTAGTTACTTAGAGAGCACTACAGATTTTTTGAGGTTCACGTACAGTGAATCAAATATTAATGCTAACTATCTTGATGTCAGTGTTCAGAGGGTACAATGTGGCTTAGTCACCAGAATATTTGAAAAACCCTGCAAGGTAAACAACAAGCTATACTCTAAGAGTATGCACCCCTAGAAGACTAAAATGAATGCTATGAAAGGGCAGTTTTACAGGTCAGCAAGGTTGCATAATAAAGATAGTGACATGCAAGTCCATTTTGATACTCTGTTTGATTAATATAAACAAAGGGGGTATACACAGTTTGATGCTGGAACAGCACAGAATGATGCGATTGTATGTAGATCTGATAGAGCTAGACCTTACTACAGCACAGAGAATGGTGGTCCATCAGAGCACCCTAAGTGGAATGATACCCTTAGGATGTCTATTACATATTCAACTGATGTGGACTCTGTATGTAATATAATTAAAAGACATTGGAAGTCCTCACCTCAGACCCCAAGTTCAAGGATGTCTTAGATGAAAAGCCACATTTTACCTATAAAAATAATGTCTCTTTGAAAAAACACCTGTGTTATAAACCTCTATCACTGAAAAGTGAAGTCAATACAGCCACACCAGGGACTTGTGCATGTGGAGAATGCATTGTCTGTAGTTATATTAGGACTGACAATGTTTTTATGCATCCTGTGAATGGACGTTCGTATACTTTTGATGTATCTGCTAATTGTAATAGCAACAATTTAGTATACCTGGCAGTATGTGAAATATGTGGTTTCTACTATGTGGGTATGACCACTAGACAATTAAGAAATCGTATCAGGGAACATGTATATGCCATCAATAGAAAGGATGACAGAAACGCTCTTGCCAAGCATGTATTGAAAGAAGGGAATGAGCATGTGTTTACATTTTTGGCTTTGGAGCTTGGCAAAATAACAGGAAGAGGTGGTGATGTTAAGACCCACATTGAGTGCTTAGAAATTAAATGGATATATAACCTGGCTGAAAATAGAGGCAAGAGTTTAAACTGTGGGGTTCACTTAAAGCTTGCACTGAGATCGTGGGCTTTAAGGTAATTGAGCCTATTAAGTGTTTAATTACTACCTTATAAAATCATGGTGGATTGTGTACATGGTAGATCTGATGAAGCAACATTTGTTGCGAAAGTGCCCATCTCACTCGTTTCCTTTGGATTTACTGTGGCATTACTGTGGATTTTATCATGTTTTATTATTTTTTTAATTTTTTTATTAAAGAGTACTTCTGCTACACAGTGGACTTTGTCATTTTCCAGTACCTACTTTCCTGTCAACCAGTGTGCTCAAAACCGTTTATATTCTTGTTTGTCCCTATTTGATGTCTTTTATCCTGCAGCAATATACTCAGATTATGTTCCAATATGTTGCCACTTTTCTATATTATAGCAGATAAGAAATCTTTCCCTAAAAGGGAAGTGAAATAAGACAGTGAGTATGACCTTATTTTTTTCTTATCAAGCTATGTAACTTGTACTATTTTAGTTTTATATTTAAGACAAACATTAGCCCATTGTGGAGTGAAGAAACCAGGTTTGATTTTTTTTGTTAACTTTAGTGTTAGGTTTTCTTTATTTGCATCACTACCTGACGTACCCATGTTGACACACTTGTGCATGGTCAGATGTTGTTATTGTGATATGAAGCACTACAGTTATTATTAACACTCTACGAACTAGCATGAATATCTTATTGTACATTTCAGGGATGAAAGGTTGTTCTAAGTTAACTGTTGAGTTTATGTTGTTCTTTTCTTTTTGCTTGGTTTAAATTTAATAGAAGTAATCAAGTAGCCCAGTCTACTTCCTCCTAACATTCCTATTATTTTTACACAGATACTACTTAACTAGGGGCAGTTCATGTTACTGGTCTGCTGGGCTGCAGCCTCTCCATTATTTAAGAGGTGAGAGGTGTGTGTGTGTGTGTGTGTGTGTGTGTGTGTGTGTGTGTGTGTGTGTGTGTGTGTGTGTGTGTGTGTGTGTGTGTGTGTATATATATATATATATATATATATATATATATATGTGTGTGTGTGTGTGTGTGTGTGTGTGTGTGTGTGTGTGTATATATATATATATATATATATATATATATATATATATATATATATGTGTGTGTGTGTGTGTGTGTGTGTGTGTGTGTGTGTGTGTGTGTGTGTGTGTGTGTGTGTGTGTGTGTGTGGTTTACCATCAAAATCTCAAAACCAAAATAATTTCCTATCAAAAGAACAAACTAAAATTCTGAAAACAAAAGTAACATTTAGCCTAAGTGTTGAATGTCAGTAACATGATGAATGGCATTCAACATATCAGACTTCTGGTTTTGTTTTAAAAGTCAGTATGTCCTTTTACATTTTAGCAGGGGGCACAAGCCCTACTGTGAACTCCCCCCACACAACCTCTGCAAATTATATATACCAACTCTGAAATCACACTACAGTGAGGAAAAGGGTAAATTCCCCAATCCTCACTGCATCGTAATATCCATTCACAATGCCTAATTCATAATAACGAATCAAGCTTTACTTTCATTATTATGATTTCATATTATTCCAGTTCAGCATTGTGAAACTTTGAAAACTGCCTTTCTGCCATATGATTTTTCCAACAAAAGCCTTCGAAATTTTGATGGCAAACCTGTGTATATATATATATATATATATATATATATATATATATATATATATATATATATATATATATATCCTCAACAGTTCACTTGCCCTATAATGTAACTGGATCTCATTCATAATTTGTCAGTGTAGTGCCCTGAGTTCTGTTAAGAAGAAAAAAAAAAAAAAAGCAGCCCAAAATTTAGAATTATTTCCACATAGCACTCAAGGCAATTACACGTTCGAATACCTACTTCTCTGTTTTTTATATTCTTTCCCCCTTAACTACACACAACGTCTGGCTGCACTTTCAGCTCTGCACACATCCAGCCCTGGATCCCCCCATTGCTCCTTGCCAGGTGTCTTTGACATGACTCAGAGGAAGATGACATCTCAGTAACTTGTGGTTAAGCCTGGGGAGTGACAAGAGTCATAAGTATGGATCCAGAAGCTATTTTTCTCATGGCAGACAGTCATAGACTCTAACTGTGGCAGTGACTATTATTATGACATCAGGATAATGTCACTGCTCCCCGATGTTAACTTGACATATTCTGCAAGTTTCATGGTATCTGTGATGTCCCTGCACTGGCCCAGTAATCAAGGAGCCTCAGTCCTCACCACTAGCACCAGTGAAAGATGTACACATTGGGATGATGACAAGTGCACACACAGTAAAGTACAATTTCCTTTAAGAACATACAAAGATCACAGTCAGTATGGGGCTGGTTTCTCCCTCTTTTTCCAGATCCCCAATAAGACTCCCCACTGGCACAGCTATAGAGTTCCAGTCTCAACCAAGTGGTCAAGCCAATACCTCCAGCACCCTCTCTGTCCAACCAGTACTTCTTGTCCCTGCCCCAAGTAGCTGACACACACACTTTGAAATTGAATTTATATACAAACACACACATACTCCTGGGAAAGACTGACACAGGTTTACTAACTATGCCCCCTTCTGCCCAGATTAAAAGGTAGTTATCACTGCCACCAACCAGCTTTTTATCAGCTACTATAAGGCCCGTCCCAAAGGGTGACCAATTCTACTGTGTAATGTTACTGTTATCCATATGGAAAGTGTGACCAACAGCAAGGCTATTGAATTGGCCTATACAGTGTCACCAAATACATATGCAAGTCAGGGGCGGCTCATGCTATAGGACTGCAGCCCTCCCACCTCTGTAGAAAAACAAAAAAGTAACATATTAAAAAAATGAAAGGCATTTAAAATAAAAATAAACATAAACATATTAAAAAAATAGAAAGCTTAAAATTATGTGTCCCAGACACTCCGCACGCATACGTGCATGCACTGGACTCACAGACACAACTCCAGACTGCTTTGAAAGTAGTCCAGATGGGGGAAAGGCAGAGATGACCCGCAGATGCCCAGAAGTCTGTGTGGTGATGACCGCACAGAACAGAGGAACGTCAGACTGCATCATATGCAGGCTGAACCACTGAGGAGGTGAGTTTTCTGCAGCTGGACCAATCAGGCTCTCACAGGCGGGACTTTACTGTGTGTGCATGGTACTTTTGTGTGTACTTATTCAGATGGGACTTTGGAGTGTGCGCGGTACTTTTGGGTTCATGGAGCTAATGGGACTTACTTTGGAATGGTTCACTGAGCTTTTGCATGGAGACTGTACTTTTGGGTTCGCGGAGCTTTCGTTGGTGTGTGCGCAGTACTGATGGGACTTTCGAAGTTTCGAATGGATTCAACAGAGCTTTGGAGTGTGCACATTTATATAGGTAAGTGTGTTGACTGGGACAGTGGTGTGTGAGTGTGTCTGTGTGTATGTGTGTGTGCATGTGTGTGTGTGTGTGTGTGTGTGTGTGTGTGTGTGTGTGTGTGTGTGTGTGTGTGTGTGTGTGTGTGTCTGTGGCATCTCTATTGATATACATCTGTTTTCATCATACAGTTAATATCAAAGTTACACATAAGTGCTAAAGTGTTCAAATATCAAATACTTTCATCCTTGTTACTCCATTTTTATCGGTTCACTGTGATTATGGATACAATGTTTGGCAGTCATTCATAGTTCTATTTTAAAAAATGCTTATGTTGCATGTGTGCTATAGGGCCAGTCCTCTGGGTGATGCCAGTTTAAACATGCCACAAAGCCTTGTCAGTCACTTTGAGAATGTCTAACCTGCATGAATTGTTTTGGGGTCATGTCCTGTGCTTCTTCGCTACTTCTCCATTTCTTGTAATCCGATAAACAAGTGCTAGCTTCCCTTTAGGTATGGCAAGAATACCCTTCTCCTTTCCTTTCCTTTTATATAATACATGTTCCATCAACAGCTCTAAATGTACAACTAACTGGTGCATAGAAAATATTATACAATCCCGTCCACTGTGCAAACAAGATACATAGCACACTAAATGAAATAATGGCAACAGTCGCAGTTGTATTTAAATCAAATAAAAACAGTAAAGTGGGTTAACAATCTTTGGCTTCTGCTATAAAGGATCAGAATGGGATTGCCTGGAAAGAAGGTAAATACAGACATAACAAGCTATAGTGCACTGTTGTTGTCTTTTCCTGGTTAGAGGTCACCACATGGGATCACCTGTTTGCTTATGATTGGCAGTGGATTTTTGCAGTGCCATGGTGCCAGCCCAGCACCCAGCTTGCAGAGAAGGCACACCCATTTATGCATGCACCTACCTGCATGGCTTTCAAGTTCTCACGACCATGGGGAGGACATGCAGCCTCTGCACAGAAGGCACTCCAGCCAAGAATTGAACCAGAGAGCCACTTGCTGTGAGGGGACAATGCTAACCGCTGCACCACCATGGCCATAGCAAGCTATCGTGCACTACAGGTTTTATACTGGCTGTTAACATACAGGAAATTAACAGGAAATTAAAGTAAACAGATTCTTCTTTCTTTCTGACTGCCTACCTGTATGTATAAACTGAAACGGCTGCATTCCAAGACTCAAATCTAAATGAAATGAAAATACCAGTAGCATACTGCTGCCAGAATGTGGCTGTACAGTAACTCACAAAACAGCTATTTTTCAAACTTAATGCACAAGTAGCTGTTGTCACTCATAGCCATCCAACAATTAGGGGTAGCCATGATATTTGTACTACAGGCAAATGAATGCATCCTGCGAAGTATAGTATGTACCACACTAGATAGTACCTTTAAGGACTGGAGCAGGACTAAACTTATTAAAATGCATTGCATTTGATAAACTGGCTGAACTAAATCTCCCTTTTGTGTGTCATGCACTTAATAGTGAAGGAAAACTTTCCTGGGCTGCATAAAGCATAGCTTTGGGCTGCATGCAGCTGTGGGCCACTGGTTGTTGATCCCTGATCTAAATTAGTTTATTTATCCTAAATATTTGTTTCTTTTATTTTGCATATTTTAAAATACAGCACATTTTCCCAATTATCTCTGAAATTCACCACCCAAATAATGAACCTGAATTCATTGCATGTTTTCTATTTTCAACAATCCTGTGCTTCGCTATAGTATAACAACTTGTATTTTGGTCTGATTATTATTTTATCTATTTTTATTATTTCCTTGCATTCCCCCCTCAAGTCTTGTCTATTAGTCTTTTCTTGTAGCTGATTGTATCCTAAGACACAAAATAAATGAACTTTGTAAATCCATGTAATTAATTATGATTATGAATCAGTTATGAATTAAGTACTTTTACATCAATAGTAAAACAATCAAAATCTTATATAGAGAAAGGGATATAGGCAAATAATTCTGCACAATGTAAATTGCTCTGCAAGCTTCTAAGTCCTACAGATAAGCTTACAGCAACGTTATGTTGTAATTAATGTTGCCTCTATTTTTTTTGTGCTGTGTATGTGCATGTATGGCATTTGTACATCTATCTGGCTCACATAAACAAAAATAATGAGTGCACACACAAATACATGCACACACACACACACACACACACACACACACACATATATATATATATATATATATATATATATATATATATATATATAAACTACATAATATGCAACTAATACATTAACTGGTGTGATTTCTGGTGTCTGCTGTTTGTCCTAATTGTGCAGGATTGTAAAAGTTGTTAAGCAGTTTGTCACTCATTAAGAGATGCTAACAACTACTACAATTGAGTATGCAGGAGCAGTTTTTAAAATATGATAAACAGCCATTAAAACTATACATGTGAGTTGATCTTCGTGTGTGTGTGTGTGTGTGTGTGTGTGTGTGTGTGTGTGTGTGTGTGTGTGTGTGTGTGTAAAATGCCTGAGTTGATATATACTGGTGGCTGGTAGAGAATACCTCAGGTTTGAACCCTGTACTTTGGATGCAGGTGGCAAGGGCCTGAATTCTCTACCCACCACCATTTGTAAAAAAAATTGCAGATTTTGCCTCATATTTGTTCTGTTCCTCATAAAATCTGTGGTTTCTATATTTTTGTTACACACTCAGTGGTGCAGGGGGTAGCATTGTTGCCTGATGGCTACAGCCTCTCTGGTTTGATTCTCGGTTGGGGTGCTTTCTGTGTCAAGTCTGCATGTCCTCCCACCTTAGTACAGATTTTTGCCTCATATTTGTTCTGTTCTATTCCTCATAAAATCTGTGGTTTCTGCATTTTTGTTTTCTTACACAGTCAGTGGTGCAGTGGTAGCATTGTTGCTTGACAGCTACAGCTTCTCTGGTTTGATTCTTGGCTGGAGTACCTTCTGTGTGGAGTCTGAATGTCCTCCCATCTTACAAAGACATGTATCTGGAGTGTTTCTCCTTGTGCTGAAAATTGGCTTTTGTTCCAAGTCAGACTTTCCTGGTTAACAAATGTTAAATAAATGAAAATTACAGGCATTTGAATTTCAGACTTCATAGTCTTCAGAAAGTACATGGTAACACAAAACCTTTTATTCTAGCAATTTCTAAGTTTATAAGATGGATATTTGAAATGTGTCCCTATTTATTGGACTGTATTCCCCCATTATTGACTTCATCCAGGTTTTTTGTGCTAAGGTTGAGAGCTATGGTGAGAACTGAATTCACTGAATATGTGTGGGGGCTGTATTTTCTCATTACTGGCTTTGTCCAGGTTTTTTTTTCTAAGAGGTTGTGAGCTATGGTGAGAACTGAATTCACTAAATGGTAGCCATTTAAATTTCAGTCTTCCTTTCTTTCATGAAATAGCTGATTTGGCATAGTGGTATGTTGCTCTGACTGTTTTGCACAGGGTCCTGGGTTCAAGACTTGGCAGTGAAATGTTTACTGATAACATGGCATTTTATTCTAGCAACTTTCCAACATTATACAAGCAGTGTTTAAAATGTGTCTCTGGTTTTTGGGATTTTGTCCCCCCACCAATAAATGTTAGCTTTTTCCAGATTTCTTGTGCTGCAAAGTTCACAGATACAGCTGAGTGTTGAGTAGATTTTACGAGGAGCTGAGAGCTGCAGGGGAACTAAAGTTTAGTGCTGCTTATGCTGCATTTGCTTGTATTGTTAATAGCACAACAGGTAGTGTACTTGCCTTTTGATGCAGAAGGCTCTGGGTTCTACTCCCACAGTAGGTATATGCATTGCTGATACTGTACTGTGTTGTAAAGCGGGTGGATGCTGCAGTCCTTTCTGGTGAAGATACTTAGTAACAATGAATCTGTTATCAGTTTGCCATCCATTCCCTGTTGCAATATTACTAGCTTATTTTTTTTAATGCAGCATAGGCAATTTATTCCTCAAGGGTAACAGGCACTTTATTTGTAGATGAAACAATGAAATATAAAGTTGTTTGCTAGCAGCAACCTCTTCATTAATTATAGATTTCTTTAATGTGGAATTATTTAAATGATTTTTACTACTTAAGAGATTGTGCATATTTACTGATACTGGTGGAATGTAGAAGTTTGAGTAGACTTTTATGATGGAAGTGTTCTGAATTGGGCAGTTTGTCATTATTGGTGCATGCATTTTATTTCATTGTTTACTGGAAAAATGTTCAAAACAATACATTTAAAATGCCCTCTAACAACTGTACTGTATTGTACAAGGAATATAATTTAATTTAATACAAACAGGAAGGTGTATCAAAGAGCACATGTATGTTCCGTGTGCAAGGGGCCTATGATTTGAAAACAGCCCAAATTTAATCTTTATCTGCCACTGGAAAATGCATTTTCTTTGAATGTTGGTTTCAATGCTGTTTCAATGAATGTGAGTTTCAAGGGCAGAGAAGTTTTAATGCTAAGTCTATTTTCATTGTGAGGCTGCATTGCTTTGTTTAGCAGATATCTTAAGTGTGTTGTAAAATGCAAAATAAAACTTTCAAATGAAATCCAAACCATTGCAGAAGTAAAGCAGTATGCGCATTACAGTGTTTATGGGGTGAAATGACCAATGAATGGGACATTGGAATGGCTGCAGGGGGGAGGCTCCATTCGACCATGATTTTGTGAGGGGGGAAGGGCAGCAAACTCTAAAACAGCCCCGGCTGAACTATACCTCTCAACTGTCCAGATTTTTTGCAGAATGAATAGATTTTTGCTTCTTATTTTTGGTTTGTTCCTCATAAAATTTGTGTTTTTTTGGCAAATCATTTAGGAATGAAGTCACTAAATAATGACAAACATTAAGTTTCAGACGTCGTTACCTTCAGAAAAGTGCATGCTAAAGCAAGACCTGTTATTCTATCAACTGTCTTAAGTTTATACAAGAGCAATTTTTAGTACTGTTTGTATGTTCCCCCATTATATTTGGCCTTGTCCAGATTTCCTGCATTAAGAGGTTGAGAGGTACATGCAAACAAATCACTGTATAGAATTAGGAATATCCAAAGCTCTCAACTGTCCCCAATTTTGGCTCAAAATGTTGCTCTCCCCCTAATAATCCCTCCGCAAAATAGCAATTTTGGAAGTAAACATGGAGAGTGTACAATTATAAATAACTGTAATGATCAGAGTTATAGATTACTTTTATTTCAGACATGCATGTAGATTCTCTAATTTTGTCAGCTGCTCAAGTTAACAGTACTAATATTAAAAATGTGTCCCTTCTTTGACAGGTTCCCAGCTGTATTGTGCGACAATTTTATATTTTGCATCACATTTTTGGTCCATTTTTCATAAAATTGTGATTTTCTGGCAAATTAGTGGCAAATCATTAAAGACTGAAGTTAGAAAATAATGGCAGATATTTGAGTTTCAGATTTCATACCCTTCAGAAAATTCATACTAACGCAAGACCTACTATTCTATTATCTTTCTAAGTTTATAAGAGCAATATTTAAAAACTATCCTTATTTTTGGGCCTGTGTTCCACTTCTATGTATGGCTTTGTCCAGATTTCTTGCTCTGAGGTTGAGATGTATGAGTGTCAGAGCCATCACCATCAGTCAGAGACATTTCAAATTGTGACATACTTGTTGCACCCCACTCCCCCATGTACTGACTCTTGATGTGTCCAAGCAAGGCAAGGAGCAGTTATGCAGTGTAAGTGTGCATAGTATTCCCCCATCCAAGGGGGATACAAGTATGGCAGTGGCTTTTCATCTGTCCTTGATTTTGCAGAATGTTCTGTTTTTTTGTCATATTTTTATAATGTTGATTTCTGCTTCTTATTATTCAGAAAATGCATACTGTCGCAGTGCCCTGTTGCTCTGTGTTTAAGTAGCAATGCTTTAATGACCATCAGGTAAGCTTGTCGGAGATTGTAAGATGCAAGTAAGTTTTAATAAGCATACTGTTAAAGAATTACTAACACTGAAAGCCCATTTTGTTGTTGCCATGCAGAGAATATTTGCATAACTAGATAACGTATAAGTCTTGGGTATTGAAATGCATATGACAGTATTTGTAATAAAAGACAGGATTACAGTATTTTCAGAAGCTCATTGCATTAGTTGGAGACTTACAGTCATCTTTGCAGGCTTTACCCATAAACTAAACAGAATGCTAATCTAGCATGTGTGGTTCATAACTTGTGCAGTGATCCTTTAAGCAATTTATATTTATCTTGAGCTTGTTTCTTGTTTGCTGTTCATTTTTTACTTTGATCATGTCTTCCCCATGAAACAAATAGATAGTTGTTGTTAGGCAGCAGGTCTTTTTTGGATAAGAAACATTTTTACAAGTGAGGGTATCACAGAGATTGATACTGTCAGCATGTTACTTGGTGATTTTATAAAGCTGAATATAAATTATAATTGGAACTGCACTGCAAGAAGAAGTGGTTAGAGTTGAGTGCTGCTTATTTTTTTTTATACTTGATTTTGACTGGCATTCCAGTAATGTATTTAAAAAGTAATTTTTTTTTTCATGCCTCACAACCTATGTGTTTCCATCTAGATATTAAATAAGCTGTCATGTAGCCAATATTTTTTTCTTCTATACTTCATTTTGTCTTGATTGCACTGTCGTAATGATGGTTTGGCACCCAGGGCAGCATATTTAATTAAAGTTCCAGTTGTTGTAGTTTTGAACATAGCCCCACCCCTTTCTGGTTGGCCACACCCCCTTCACATTGGCCCCACCCATTCAGCTATCTTCTGCAGCCCCCCTTTAATTTGAAGTCACCAGCCACCACTGATGCAAGTAAGCTAAGAGCTTAAATATCTGTAAACAAACCAGCCACAATTAAAAGGTTTAAATATATTTAATAATAAATAATAAAAGAACAAGACAATACTCAATAACTCAGCACAGTGACAACAGAGTTCAGAATCACAGGAAATATTTTAAAACAGCATTGCAGGACAGTCTCACATAAATACAGAAAACATCTAAAGTAATCTTATTATATTCCTATCTATCTCTAAGAGAGATTACTGTAATCTAGTACTTACTATTAGCAAGGCAGAAGTGCTGATAAGAGGGCGTTTTTAGGTCCAAAGACAAATACAAAATGCAAAGTCTCTAAGAGAGTTTCCACATTAATATCAAAACATTACTGCTGGGTCAGCTGGATGACATCACTCTCGTCACCTGCCTTTAGTTCCCAGGCTAACAGAAACTTAGAATTTAGCACCTCTGTGTCAAAAATACTTATCTATCAGAAGTTTGCCTAGAACTGGAAGACATAAAGTTAAACACATTTACATTTAAAACCTGTAATTATTTCTGTTTCCAGACAATAGAAATAACTCCTAGCTGTAGACATAGTGTCTCCTTGCTGCCTTGAAACTGACATAAACAGAATCTTAAAACTATTCACTTATTTTCTTAGAGTTTTGCAAGGTAACTGTGTTCTTTTCCAGTAGGGTACACTGTGGTTACATTCCTGAAGCTCAGTACATAACATACAGTTCAACACACACTCTTGCACCAGTAGTTTAATATCCATATAACATATAGTTTTCTTACGTTTGTAAGATAAACCTATGGATCATATTAATATTCACAAATGACATATGGTTATTTACAAAATTCCAGATAGCTGGACTGGCAGTGTCACATTTCTATATAAACCATATTAATATTTTCAAGTGACATATAATTATTTACAAAATATCAGCTAGCTGGGCTGGCAGCATTTAGGTTTGTCACACTTCTCTGCCCCCCCCCCATGAGAACTCAAGCTAGTTTGTCAAGTGACCATTGAGAAATGTTGCTTGAGAGGGTTGAGCCTATCTGGGAGTACACTACTCCATTCCCTGTCTTGAGAGTCCAGCTGCCTTGCATTGCTGACCCCAGTACAGTGCTGCACAGTCCAATCATATGCCTGCAACCCTAGGCTCCATCATAGTAATTTGGGAATTTCCAGACTGGCTTCCTGTAGCCATAGATCCCTCAGGCTCCTCCTGCCTTGTACTGCAAATATTCAGCACAAGGGTCCCTATCATGGTAAGGTTTCATCATGTTAATATGGTACAATTTGTACCCCATCTCCTACCTAGCAGTTCTATTTATTTTATTTTATTTATTTGCAGTTTGTTGACTGGGAAAGTCCATGAGCCAAGATAAGCCCTTTTTCAGAAAAGCTCCACAGTTAACGTATTTGCAAAAAATTTCAGCAAGACATAGTGTATACAATAATCAGCAAGAAATACTGCCAGGAGATAATCCAGTAACAGCTCTTAAGAATATAGGCACAAACCTCTACAAAAGAGTTAATACAGTAAGTTCAAAACATAAAGTCATAAGCAGTTAGGCCATAATGTTAAATGAAAGCATTGAATTACACAAGCAGTTTAAAATTTCTAAAGAGAGAAGGTATGTTATGTCTATGTGGCAGGTAGCATTGCCAACCTAGACTGAGGTATGCTAGATTAGTTGGAATGAAGTTAGGAGGGGTGATAGCAGGAGCACTCCAAGTTAGTGGAGAGGTATAAATGGAGCACAGACTTGAAAGAGGAGTGATTTTTTGTAGTACAGGTATGGGGAAGAAGTAGGCTCCATTTTTGAACAAGGGAAAAAGATAGGAGAAGTTACCTGGGCTGTGTGTAGGTTTGTGTACTTCAAGGAGGTTTTGATTATTAGATCTGAGAATGAGATCAGGAAGGTGCATCATGAGGATAGAGGAGAGGGAGGGACATTGTGACAGTTTGAAAATAAGTGTATGGGCAGTAGTGAGTTGAATATAAGACAGATAGTTGGGGAGTTCCAGCCAGTTCAAGGAGTGTAAGGAATCACATTGCTGAGATGAAGATTTTTAGCTGGTAGCAAGCTTGGAGATTTTATTGTAACAGGATGCCAGTTAATTTTGAGGGTGGCTTGTAGATTGGTAAGGACATGAGCTCCACACATGAGAGAGGCAAAGAGGAGTTCTACCATGTACTTAACATCACTGACCTTCATACCTCTCAACCTGGAAACATCAAAAATCTGGACAGGGCCCATGAAAAATAGGTACAAATCTGTACGCTGTTTAACATAAAATTTGCATACATAATTATGTAACCCCGCCCACTGCAATGAATTATGGGACACCGACTTTCAAATGCAAACTGAAGAACAGACAACGAAAATATGGCACCAGAGTCCCCCTGCAGCCATTCCAATGTCCCATTACCTGGCTATTTTACCACATTCACCATAAACACTAATGTCTGCATACTGCAAGCAATACTGTCTCACAATGAAAATAGACTTGGCATTAAAACTGTTCTGCCCTTGAAACTTTCATTCATTAAAACAGCACTGAGACCCACACCACATCCAAAGAAAATGCATCTGGCCAGTGGTGGATAACGATTATCTTTGGGCTGTTTTCAAATCATTAGCCCCTTGCACACAAAACAAGAAACATACATGTGTTCTTTGATACGCCTTCCTGACTTTATTAAATTATATTCCTTGTATAACACAGCACACTTGTTAGATAGAAGAGCGCATTTTAAATTTATTGTTTGAACATTTTTCCAGTAGACAATGAAACAAAATGCATGAACCAATAATGAAAAAAACTGCCCAATTCAGAAATTCAGAACATTTCCATCATAAAAGTCTACTTACATACACACACACAATATATATATATATATATATATATATATATATATATATATATATATATATATATATATATATATATATATATATAGGTTTACTATTGAATTGTCGACCCTGACCTGTGCGACTCGACGTGAACGAACCCAGAAATGTGATCATCACTACACCGACTCCCAGATGTGCGAACGGCAAAACCTCGCCCCTGTTCAACCCATGGTAGCATGGGTGTGGAGGTGTTGTGCGGCCGGTAATGTTGAAAGCCGAATGGGTTTCGATAGCGAACAGTATTCGTAGTTTCGGTTCGCAACGAACACCATTCACAGTTTCGGTTCGCGCAATCACGTCGGTGGGGTGGCCGTTCGAACGAAGTGCGTTCGGCTATTTAATAGTAAACCATATATATATATATATATATATATATATATATATATATATATATATATATATATATATATATATATATATATATATATATATATATATATGTGTGTATTAAAATAGAATGACAGTAGTGACTGTGTAAGCCATAGGCATCTTGCACTTATTTTCAATGTATGTTTTTTTTTGGGGGGGGGAGGGCACAAAAGGCCAAAAACCAGGGACACATTTTAAACATTGCTTGTGTAATTTTTTAAGTTGCTAGGATAAATGTCATGTTACCACCATGCATTTCACTGGCAAGTATTGAAGCCAGGACCCTGTGCACTACAGTCAGAGCAATATACCACTATGCCAAATCTGCAGTTTGTTTCCTGAAAGATAGGAAGATTGAAACTTCTTAAATGACTATCATTTAGTGACTCACTTCTCACCAAAGGTGTTAACTCTTAGCACAAAAAACCTGGACAAAGCCAATAAGGGGAATATAGCCCCAAAATAGGGACACATTTCAAATAATGATCTTTTTAAGTTAGAAAATTGCTGGAATAAAAGGTTTTGTTGCCATTTATTTTCTGAAGAATATGAAGTTTGAAATTCAAATGCCTGTCACTCATCCTTCAGTGATTTGTCACAAACATCCTGAAAACCACAGATCTTATGAGGAACAGATGAAAAATATGGCAGAAATTCACAAGTGGTGGTGGCTAGGGACATTAGGCTCTTTTTACTCTATACCCAAGTGATACTGGCTTCAAGAAGAACACTGATATCAGTGCAGGTCTTTGAGTCAGACTTGTGTGAAGCACCATACTTTTTCAATCTTTATCTACCAACAGGATTGAAGGTCTAGACTTTTCATTGGTCTCATTAGCCGTATCAACACAATTTGATAGCATGCAATACCTGTGTGCAAAACATCTGCACTAATATGTTACATGATGTTAAAATCAATGCATAACTAGTACTGGCCTTTTGTAATGCAATACCATCTTTTCACAAAGAAACACCTCCATTCAAAAGATTTTACACAAAGTATCTCATGGCACTACATCATGAATTAATACTGCATACACATTTGTTTGCAGAGTCAGATAAATCACTAAAAAGAAATATTATGCAATAGTTTTATGTGGTACAAAACCTGAAGGCAAATATTACACTGTACAATAATTGGTGTGATATCTTGGGTGTGCAATATAATACTATCACAGAGAGCTGCAATCCTATAGTTGTTAAATTCCAAACAATTTCAAAGGACTTGTGTTTTAGTTATGGAAAGTGTTTTACTTCACCTCAGGAAATGGCTATTATCAGCACCAAGTAATGAAGTATAGCATGTACAAAAAAACAGATTTTAGGTGTGGTATATGAACACAGGAAAATGTGCATGTAGTCAAGATGATAGACTATAGAGCCACTAGACATAATGAACATTCAATAAGAGCTTTCACTGAACCAGTACTGGCAAACTCCCTTTAAGGATAAGCTGCAGCATCAGCACTATATGTACTACATATGTTCATATATGTTACATATGTATACTATATATGTTCATATATGTTTCATGTCCCTTACTCTAAAAGCAAGATGCAGTAGATTTATATAAACTATAGTTATGTATATTACACACATACATAGATATATATATATATATATATATATATATATATATATATATATATATATATATATATATATATATATATATACAGCAGTACTACATTTGTGCTGTATATCCCATGTGATAGAAAGGAATAAAGTGAGCATTGAACTTTTTGGAAGAATCATTTCAAAGTGCCAAAGAGTTTATAAATAATATGTCCACGCATTACATCTTATTGGCTTATTCCGTATCTTAAACATTGATGAAAAGTGAGTTAGTCAAGAGTTACAGCACTATTTGGAGTAACAGCTGGCTGAAGAGCAGTACTAGCTTCAGGATCACTTTAAACAACTTTCGGATGTTATGCCTTGACCTTGAGATGCAGTCTGGGAAACATTTTAACAGTGAGGTGGTGGTAGTGCTTTGTCTAGTAAAAACTTTATAATTCTGAAAAGCTGAACAGCTCTACTTCTTCAGGACCACATTGTTAAAACAAATGCTTTCTATTTCTTTTGTATATCTGCATATCTGAACGTTACACAAAATATAGTATTGGCTGTTCTACTTGACCAGTTTATCTATGAAGTCTTCTTTAAATTCCTGCATGCATTTTCAGCATGTCAGCCATATAACTCAATTTACCTTGTTTGTATTGAACTTAAAGATTATACTTTTGTAAATTCAGTAACATTCTTTGACATCCAGCTAGCGACTTATGTAAAGACTATTTGAATATATTGTCTAGAAGTCTGTATTCTGACTCCACAGTCTGACTGATTTGTCATAGATGCAGTCATGAGACTTGATAGCCAAAAATTATGTCTGGTACTTCTTTCTCTCTGTTTGAGCATTATATGTTTAATCATCCTTGACATGTATGTTACTGGCCAGCCTTCCTGTATTACTTCTACTCCAGGACATTGCTGGCAAGCATCCACTTGAAGTTGATCTGGTTGTGACACATCATAGAACACACACACACACACACACACACACACACACACACACACACACACACACACACACACACACACACACACACACACACACACACACACACACACTCCTTACTTACCATTCTGCTCTGCCACCTGTGTATTTCCAAAACCATAAATGCCGTTAAACAGCCAGATGCTAACTGTTCCTGCCATAATCTCCAAAACCAAAACTAAGTTCTTCATTGCGACCATAATCGGATCCAATCTCCAAAACGAAATTCTTCATTGCGACCGGAATCGGATCCTAACTGCTCCTGCCATAATCTCCAAAATGAAGCTCTTCATTGTGAATTTGTGACCGGAATCGGATCCTAACTGTTCCTACTTGCAGCATTTGAACAGCTCTTAAGCACCAGCTGCAAATGTATGCAGAGCTCAATTCCGATAGGCTGGTAGCACCGACGATGCTGATGTCATCACGCACGTGATGACGTCAGCTGAAATAGCGTGAAATTCAAAAAGACAGTGGAAATAAATCAGAACTGAAGGGGTGCCACTCGGAAATCGTGGCACCCCATCATTTGGACCCCAAAACTCGGTAAAAACCGAGTAATTTGGGATGGTTGGGAGGTCTGCTGACCTTCCTTACCACCTTGTAGGGTCCCTTGCAAGCTGCCTGCATCTTGTTGTGTCTGACAGGAATGAGAACCATTACCTGCTGCCCTACAACATACTCTCTAGCTCAAGCATTCCTGTCATACCAGAACTTTTTCTGATGTTGTGCTTCTGCCAGGTTCTCCTGGGCCAAGTCCATGAGTTCCCTGAGCCTTGTCCTGAGGTTTAGGACATATGCCACAACAGACTCATTGTAGGATTCACACTCACCTTCCCACTCATCTCAAATTAAATCTAGAGGTCCCCTCACCCTATGCCCATACAGCAACTCAAAGGGTAAAAAACCTGCAGATTCCTGGGGAACCTCTCTGTAAGTAAACAACATGCAAATATTTGTCCCCACTCCCTCTTAAACAGGTCTGCAAATGCCCATAGCATGGTCTTGAGTGTAGAGTTTAACCTCTGGTCAAGATCATTAGTCTGGGGATGGTAGGAAGTGGTCTTTAGGTGCTTCACCCCACAGTACTTCCACAGACCAGCCAACAGGTCTGACATGAAATTGGCACCTCTGTCATTCAGTATTTCTTTTGGGAAACCTACCCTGCTGAAAATCTCTAACAAAGGATTTGTCACCTTTTCTGCCTCAGTGGAGGACAGAGCCACTGCCTCAGGGTATCTGGTAGCATAATCTACTACTACTAGGATATACTTTTTCCCTGTGGAACTTGGGGTACTCAGAGGCACCACAATATCTACAGCTACCCTCTGAAATGTCTCCTCAATCATAGGCAAAGGCATCAAAGGAGCTTCACCTTGTCTCCTACCTTGCCTACCTTTTGGCTCTGCTCACAGGTCCTGCAGTACCCTGTTACATCTCTGGAAATCACAGGCCAATAAATGTTCTGCATAATATGTCTGTTTCTATGTTTTATACCACTATGACCTGCAAAGGGAATATCATGGGATATGGCTAGAAGTGCCAGATGGTAGGCTCTGGGCACTACCAACTGCTGTATTCTCTCACCCTCTAGCCCTCCCTCAGGGGTGCACTCTCTATAGAGTAACCCTTTTTTTCCCAGTATACAGATTCCCCCTTCCCTTGAGAATCAGGTGCCTCACTAGCTACCTCCCTCAGGCCTTGTAATGTAGAGTCTGAGAGCTGAGCCTGTCTCGCCTCTCTCTTTGTAACCCTTCCCAGCTCCCCTTCCACAGGAAGTCTGGTATCCTCTGTGACAGCAGTGCCTCACTGTCAGCCTGGGTACTAATACTCAACTCTGCCCTTGCAGTCACTCTGTCCAAGAGATCATCAGTACCCACAAGCAGCTGTGTCTCACCTTCATTCTCACTGCTACAGAGTAGCTCCCTCCCTAAAGTAACCACCTCACCAGTCCTGGCTGTAAGTGCACAGCCTGTCTGGGTCTCCCCAGGCTACTAGACTCACATGCTTGTCTCCAAGCCTGACTACTTGTAACCATGCACACACGGTACTGCATTATCCAAATCATTCCCTGTCATGACATCTGCAGGGCTATCCTCAAACACACTTACTTGCTGGCTTCCTTTTCCACCCACCCAGTCAAGGTGAACCCTAGCCAAAGGTATTTGGAATGGGGTCCCTCCTAAAGCTCTGACTGGAGTAGACTGCCCAAGCAAGTAGTGCTCCTCTGTAACCATTGCAGGCTTAACAATGCTTAGGTCAGAGGCTTTGTCTCTTTTAACCATGTCCTCTTTCCCATTCACTAAGTTAGGATATAACCTCTTGTGGTATTTGGTACCCTTGTTGTCTCAAGACAACCTACTGTTGGTATTTTGTCATTCCCACTTACTGGCTTTCCCACCTTTTGTTCCCCACCTTGCCTCCATGGACATCTATATGCTACATGGACCCACTGGTTGCATTTAAAACATTTAACCCTAGGTCCTGGAAGTTTACCTGGACTAGAGGCTTCCCTTGTTACTGGCCCTGTGCAGTGATGCCCTGCTTGCTAGGTATAGGTCTCCCTTCTTCCCCAACTCATCTACAGTATTGCATTGTCTATAAGCTAACCAGATTCTCATGTCCTCAGGCAAAGTGTTAAGGGCTCATTCCTTCACTAAATGGTCTGCCAGCCCTTCAAAAGTGGTGACCTGACATTCACTCACCCACCTATAAAAATAAGTGCTTAGTTCAGCAACATATTCACACACACTTTAATCTGCCTTGTGTCTATGCTCACAAAACTTTTTCCTATAAGCTTCAGGTGTTAACTTAAAAAATTCTAGCAAACAGTTCTTTACGACATTATAATTTAAACAATCAGCATCAGATAATTTGGAAAGAACAGTTACAGCTTTATTATGGAGTAAGGGAGTCAGGAACCGTACTCAGAGCCCTTGGTCAGCATTATACTGTTTACATACCCTCTCAAACATATGAATGAAACTATCAAAAGTATCCCCCTCTATAAATTGTGGAAGACATTTATTGACCTTTGTTGCTTCTGAGGTTTGGTTACTCCCTTCCCCATTACCTCCATGCTTGGCCTCCAACTCAAGTCTCTTTAACTCCAGATGGATTTTTAAGTCCTCTGTGGAAAGGTTGAGCTGTCCATTTTCTGAGAGTTGTACATCTCCATGGGCAATCTGATTGTCCTCCCAATTGTTATTCTGCGATGCAGCTGTGACTAAAGCTGCAATCATGTCTGCTTTAGTCAGGTTGGCATGCACCAGTCCTTTAGCTTGGCACATCTCAGCCACCTGGCTCCTTGTCAGCTTGCCATACTCCTCTGATGACATGCCTGCCTGTCTCCCTAACTAAGCTAGCAAAAAAATAAAATAAAACAATTGTGATATAAACTCTGAATGTTCACTGCATTGCTGATTGAGAGTACAAACACATTCAGTGACCACTGTACACAGGCTACAGGAATTCAATATCCACACCACTACAAGCAAATTAATATGTGATGTGGCTACCTCACCACTATCAACCAATTAATATATGATGTGGCCATCCCACCACTGCCAAACAATTAATATATGATGCCTCTGCACTGGCTCAGTAACCAATTACTATGTGATGTGGCTATCCCACCACTGCCAAACAATTAATATATAATGTCTCTGCACTAGCTAAATAATCAAGGAGCTTCAGTCCTCACCATTAGCACCAGTGAGGGATGTGTACATTGGGAGGATGACAAGTACACACACAGTAAAGTACAATTTCCCTTAATAGCAGACATAGATCACAGTCAGTCTGGGGTTGGTTTCTCCCTCTTTCTCCAGATCCCCAATAAGACTCCCCACTGGCACAGCTATAGGGTTAAGATCTCAGCCAAATGGTCAAGCCAAGACCTCCAGCACCCTCTCTGTCCAGCCAGTACTTTGTGTCCCTGCCCCAAGTAGTTGACACACACACTTTGAGATTTGATTTATATATGAACACACACACACTCCTGGCAAAGGCTGGCACAGGTTTACTATCTATGCACCCTTCTGCCCAGACTAAAAGGTAGTTATCACTGCCACCAACCAGTTCTTTATCAGTACTATAAGGCACTTTCCCAAAGGGTGACCAATTCTACTATGTAATGTTACTTTTATCTAAATGGTAAGTGTGACCAACAGCAAGGCTATTGGAGTGGCCTATACAGTGTCACCAAATACATATGCAAGTACTCTTAACAGCTTAAATATCTCTAAAAAAACAGTCACAATTAAAGGTTTAAATATATTTAATAATAAATAATAAAAGAACAAGACAATACTCAATAACTCAGCACAGTGACAACAGAGTTCAGAATCACAGGAAATATTTTAAAACAACATTGCAGAACAGTCTCACATAAATACAGAACACATCTAAACTAATCTTACTATATTTCTATCTAACTCTAAGAGAGATTACTGTAATCTAGTACCTACTATTAGCAAGGTAGAAGTGCTGATGAGAGGATGTTTTCAGGTCCAAAGACAAATACAAAATATAAAGTCTCTGAGAGTTCCCATATTAATATAAAAACATTACTACTGGGTCAGATGGATGACATCACTCTTGTCACCTGCCTTTAATTCTCAGACTAACAGAAACTTAAAATTTAGCACCACTGTGTCAAAAATACTTATCTCTTAGAAGTTTGCCTAGAACTGGAAGTAGTAAAACAGTTAAAACACTTTTACATTTGAAACCTGAAATTATTTCTGTTTCCAGACAATAGAAAGAACTTCCAGCACTAGACATTGTGTTTCCTAGCTGCCTTGAAACTGAGATAAACACTATTGTAAAACTAGTCACTTATTTTCTTACAGTTTGCAAGTTAACTCTGTTCTTTTCCAGTTGGGTACACTGTGGTTACATTCTTGAAGCTCAGTACATAACATACAGCTCAACACACACTTCTGCACCAGCAGTTTAATATCAGCATAACATATAGTTTTCTTACATTTGTAAGACAAACCTATGGATGATGTTAATATTCTCAAATGACACATAATTATTTATAAAATTCCAGATAGCTGGACCAGAAGTGTCACATTTCTATATAAACCATATTAATATTTTCAAGTGTCATATATTTATTTACAAAATTCCACCTAGCTGGGCTAGCAGCATTTCAGTTTATCACAGTCTCCACTAGTGGTCTCCCAGGCTATCCTACCAGGATAGGAGAGTTGGCCTTCTGCTGTTTCATTTTATTTCACTGGTCATCCCTACCAGTGACTTGAGCCTTCTTCCAAACTTAGGTCACTGTTGAAGCAAAGGGACTCCCTGCTTTTCCTCCACTGGGTGGTCTACTCCTCCTCCATTTTTTCTGCACAGAAAACAGCACTGCTATGGCATCTGGTTGGACTGTGACTATAAGTAATGAGCAACTATCTTGATTTGCCAACCATATCAGGTGACTCTGCTGCCCAATATAGGCTGAATAATGAAGTGAAAATGAAAGAAGTATTGTTGTTAGTGGAAAGCAAGTACTTTCTTTGAGAATATAGATCTCAATTTAAGAAAAAAAGCTTATTGTTATAAAGGTTTACTGCCAATACTATGAACATAGGCTTTGGAAGATTTGACAATGTATAAAATATTTATGTTCTTGTAGTCATAAGCACTGTAATTTGATGGCACTCTGCTTTGTGTAGAAGTGTTGCCTGGTAGAATTAGATGATCCATATACAGACTGGATAAATAGATTGTGAGTGATTGTTTTAATAACACTTAGAACCTAGCATGTACATCAAAATCAAGTTGTTCATCCATATAACCAAAAAGAATGAACTGCTGCAGTAAAACAGCCATATGTAGCTAAACTAAAAGTAGTTAAGAACCACAGTGTTTAAAAAGTACTTTTGTTTTGCCAACATTAGGATTTCATCAGAATGAAACAACAAATTTATTTAAAAATACATAAAAAAGATTATATGACAGAAATAGATCAATTCTCAACAAAGTTAAGTTCATTGTTGAATTACTTAATAGCTGTACTTTAATTTAATTATTAGTTATGTTAGTGGTGCAACATATAGCACATTTGCCTTTGGTGAGGAGGTTGTGGGTTCTATTCCAACACCAGGCAGATCAATTACTAGGGGTCTGTATTATGTAGTCGAAGTATGACAACTTCAAACGTTATATGGTCGAGACCATATGTTGCCCTCCTGCTTACAACCCTTTATTTTCTTTTCTGTTGTTTTATTTTTTTTTTTGTACTTATTCGAAATTCTGCAAGTTCGAACATATGGTGTTTGAACTTACAGAATTTTGACTGCGTGATATAGACCCAATTACTGGCACTGTAGTGCAGCATAAGGGTGTGCTGCACTCCTGAGCATGTTGTCCTTTAGATGAGATGTTAAACTGAGGCCACATCTGCTTGGGTTGATGGTAGCAAAGGTGGATGTAAAAGATCCCATGGCAACTATAGAAAAGTGTAGGGGTTCTTTATTAAAATTCACAAAATGCAATATATACATTCATATACCATTTGCACAGCTCATTTACAATTATGTACAAATAAGTCAGACATTTTCAAAATTCTTAGACTTTCAATTCCCCCCACTCTTTTTTCTAGAAAAAAAATCTTATCTTCTTTAAAATTTCTGACAATATCCTTTTCCCATTATATTTTATCTCATTCAGTCCTTCATTCCAGATAATCCACAATATACAAAACAATTTTTCATCTAATCTATCTACATTATTGTATTAAATATTTTCATAGTATCCATATTCTATCCTGTCTATATTTATACATTATACATCTAACATTTTTCAATCCTTTTCATAGTCTTTCAAATATTCTTCATCACATATTTCTTCCCACAATTGATTTACTCTTTTACAATTCAGAAAAACATGTTCATATCATTTTACTTTTTTATTTACTCCTACATAATATTTTTACATTTGCATTTTCTATCTTTAACTCTTCTCCCAACAGAACTTCTTTTACTTTTAACTCTTATCCAGTTATCATCCCCTTTATCACTTGAATTACTTACTTCTTCCTCTCTCTCCTTCTTTGCATTTTGTTTCCCTCGTACATTCATTTACTTTCATTCTTATATCTTTCTCATTCATTTTTTCTTTTTGTGTTTCTTCTGTATTATCTACTAAAACACACTTCCTATCTTAGTCTGACTTTGTTTCCTGTGTATAATTTTCTGTAGCTTTATAGTCCATCCATGAATGTTCTATGTTTCTATACTTTATACATATTACTCTCATGTTTTGCTCCATGATCAACTTTACCACAAATAAAACATTTTCTTTTGTCACAAGTGTTAATTAAATGATCATCTTTACCACACAAAAATATGTCTTTGGTTGTCCCCAGTATCTAACCAATCCCTTATTCTCTTCCACATTAATTATACTCAAAAATGCATTATTTTATCATTTTGCATTTTCAGTATAATATCACATTCCCATCCCCCATTCCATAAGCCTCTATTGTCATAGATCATTGTAATGTCCATTACATCTCACACAGTTTTTAGATATTCTTTTAAATCATCCCTTTCAACTTTAGTTTGAAATTGTATAAATACTCTTTTTAGCTTCTCTGTTAAATGATTGCACAACATACAAGTTCCAGTGGTTTTCATTCTTTCTTTTTCCATACTGTTCTAAACATTTCTCCATATACTGCACCTCTTTGAAAAAAAAGTCACAAAAAGTATCTTTGTTAATACAAATAAAAGCTCTTATTTCTCTAGTTTCAATACCCAGTGGTGAAATGATGCTGTCCCATACTTCTTACCTGTCCAGTTCCTTTTCCATTTTACTACTTATCCTCACCCGATGCTTTCTTCTTAATTCTGCTTTTTTCTCTCCTCCTCTTTCACCTTCTCTCACCATTTGTGTGTATCATTTCTTTCCTTCCTTCCCTTCTTCCATATTTCCTGAACTTCTTGAATTCTGTCCATTATTTCTCCCCACAACACTGCTTTCTCACTTTCTGGCTCACTCTGTTCAATTCATTCTTTCAAACATCCCACAACCCCCTCCCCCAATTGAAGGGATGTAACAACACAATCAGGTGTTGCAGAATCTGCTGAAAAAAATTCTGCTGAAATAACTCCTCTAAATCTGCCAAATCTACTTTGCTTTTTGCCTTTTACTTGACTCACCTCCACTTTCTTTTCATCGTTCTCCACTCTCCTCACTCTGCATAACTTCTGACTCATTCTCCATCACATTAGGCTCTTCAGCTGTTTGATTAACAGCTTTTTTCTCATCAAAAATGTGAAAAACACTGTCTTCCTCCTCCATATCTAATTTTTAGACTTCCATCTTCTCTGAACTGCCTCCGCTCCTGGTCTAGAAGGCAGGAAGTGTAACAGTAAATTGAGCCCCCATACAAAAAGAGTAGTTTTTTTTTATTGATAGACATAATTTATATATATATATATATATATATATATATATATATATATATATATATATATATATCTACATATATATCTGTATATATATATATATATATATATATATATACACACACACACACACACACACACACACACACACACACACACATATATATTATTTACATATTTACATTATTTACAATTATTTACAATTTTCGCAATATCACATAAAGATATATTAATGATCACTTTCCCCACCCTTTTTTCCAGAACCAAAAAACTATTTTTTTCAAAGGTTTTGCTAGAGTCCATTTCCCAATTAACTTAATTTCATTCAATCTTTCAGTCCATAATGTCCATGTTGTTGTGTCTTTCGGCTTTTCCCGGTTAGGGGTCGCCAAAGTGGAACTCCGGTCCGCTAATGATTGGTAGTTGATTTTTATGTGCCGAGTTACCAGCCCTGACGCACAACCTTCAACGAAGGTATGCCCATTCACGCATGTTTCCACGCAGAAGACGCTCTAGCTGAGAATTGAACCGGACAGCGGCTTACTGTGAGGCGACAATGCTACCACAGCACCACCACCGCGGGTTCAGTTCATAATGTCCATGATACATAAAATATTATTTTGCCCAAATTTTCACATAATCTTGTTTTTTTCTCACCATAGTAACCATACTCAATCATGTCCATGTTTATTTCCCTCTAATATTTTATTTTTACATAACTCTTCTCATAGTTTATTCACCTCACACAAGTCAAAAATACACATTCCATAGTTTTATATATGCCAGAACTAATACATATTCTATCTTGTTTTCTTTTGTAAGGCATATTTGCCTTAACAGGCAGATTACTTATTGATAGTGTCCATAGAAAATCCTTACATTCATGCATACTTTTACATCATTTGTATGAAATTGTTATTTCTTTCTTTTTTATGTCTAAATGTTTCCAAGGGTCTATATTATATTCTCGAAAGCTGACAATGTCGAATCTGACATTGTCGGCATGAGAATATCGAACACTCAGAATCTCGAGTGTTTAAAACACAACAAAAAAGAAAAAAGTACCCTAATGGGTTTAAGATGGGGGGCTGCACCCCCTGCACCCCCACACCTCCCACTACTTAAATATACCAACTCCGAGACTGCACTACATTGCAGTAAATGGAAATCTCCCCTTATGGAGATTTATGTTTACACACTCGAGATTCTGAGCATTTGATACTCTCGTGCCGACAATGTCAGATCCGACATTGTCGGCTTTTGAGAATATAATATAGACCCGTTCCCAAGGATCAGTCATAAAAATGTGTTTTCATAATATTTATGTACCAGTCTTTTCTATTCTTTCAGTTCCATTCACATTCAATTTCCACAATATCATTTTATTATGATATTCCTTTGCCTCTCCATTCATAACAGATTTAAACCTTTTCTTTATTTCTGCTTTTTCCTAAAAACCTTTATATTTATAGTATATAATACAGTCTGTCAAATTCTTATTTACATTCAAATAAGCTTTTATAAATCTATATAAGTTCAAAGATGTTGCATGTACTACTGGATTAATTAAACCTAATCCTCCTTGCTCTATGTACAAAATTCCCCTCTTAACTAGGTTCAGTGTCAACCCCATATAAAGGAAAATATAATAGACAATAATTTAGCTATGTTTGCTATTTTCCTAATAAAATAGAATTTATTAAATATACTTTCTTCCTATATGCTAATCTAAATGTTTTCCAAAATATGCATATTGAAAAAATATTTTGATCTTTACTTGCTTGGTGTGATGGATTTGCAGAGTTCTTAAGACACTCAATCTTGCTGGCTGGAATCAAAGTCTGGTTATATTTGCATTCACAGTCTGTTGCATACAGAAACTTGCAGAATATACACTGATGAGAGAATATACTTTGCAGCATCAACTTTAAAGAGCAGTAACAAATAACTTTTTATAATAAACCAAACTGGAAAACCGTTGCAGCTTAAAAGTACTGTTCCAACTTTACTTCTCATATAGTACAGATGATGTGAGAGATATAACATTTACCTTAGGACTTGTGTCCCTATCATACCTCCCTCACATAGCTGGATTTATACAGCTCTTTATATACAGTTTTAGTCCTGTAGAAACAATACTAAGCTTCCTTGTTTAACAATGTCTTGTAAGAGACCAGCTTTTCTGACAGTGTGAATATCCTGTAACAGTGTCCTAATGTCCATGTAGAAAAACATATGTTTGAGGAAACACATTGTCTGTATTCTATTTGGATCTGTGTATATGACCATATGTTCTTGTACCAATGCTGATAAGCATATCCTGTTTTTTATGAAGAAAAACATATTTTTGAGAAAACACATTGTCAGAGATCAACTTTTCTGACAGTGTGAACATCCTGTATTTTATTTGGATCTTTGTATAAAAAAACATCTGTTCTTATGTCATATCCTGATTTTCCATGCAGAAAAACATGTCATTGTTCTTTAAAAGCAGATTTTGCATTTTTGTTCTTGCATACATCCTGCTTTGAGTCTGTAAGGGAAAAATGTCCATTCAGCAGATTCCTTTTCCAAGCCATGGTCATTTAGTATGACTGCTGATCACATATTACTTAAACTTTGTTTCTGCATTTAAGCAAGCCTTTTCTTTCAGCATATTTACAACATAATTAATTTCAGATTTATATTCATAAAATCTAACACATATTTCTTTAATTTCTTGGAACACCTTTCCCCATTGCTTATTCTTATATTCTTCTAATCCAAATACTATTCCTAATACTTCTATGGACTTTTTCATTAAATTTTATGTTTCTAATATTTTACTATATTTTCTTCACAATCAAAACCTTTTTTCCTTCATTCATGTGTAAACATCTGTTTTTACTAAAACATTCAAAATTTTACTTGTTTCTTTCATCCTTTCTTTATTGTTATGGATTAATACAATATCATCTGCATATGTATACATTATAGGCAAATGTACATCTTCTGCCATTCTATATCCTGCAAAATCTGACTTTTTATTAATTTTATTGGCTATAACATTCATGTCTAAAGAAAACATGATGCTACTAGTTGGACATCCCTGTTTTACTCCACATTATATGTTGTTTTCTTTTAGTTATCCATCCATTCATATTTATTCTAATCTTATTCTTCTCATAAACTGATTTCATTATCTGTATTTTCTTACTTATAAGCTTCTAAAATTTCCCATAAAGAATTGTATTGTATTTTGTCAAATATCTTACTTAAATCTCTTGTCATGATCTTTGCTTCCACCATTTTATTTATCATATCATCTATTACTTCTTTTATAATCCATAATAAGTCTTGACTTCCTTTCCCTTTTTACCAAATATTGTTTGATCAAGTAACTTATCCATTTTATTTGTTTACCTGTTAGTTATTATTCTCATCAGTATTTTATAATGAGTGTTATTTAAAACTATTAGTCTCTAATTCTTTATATCTTCTTTTTCACCTTTATTCCACATGAATATTACTACACCTGTGCAGATTTCATCTATTATTCCCAATTCTAACCATTCAATACTTCTAAAAATATCACTTTTGTCATATTTCTATTTTATTATACTTATGGTATTCAGTACCATCTAACCCTGTTGCAATATTTATTTTAATTTCCTTTAATACATCATTTAGCTCTTTCAAAGATTTATTTTATTCCATACTTTCATTATTTTTTAAAGAATTTATTTAACTTCATACTTTTGATTTTGAATTGTTTCTTCCTTCATAAAATGCTTGTTTTACATGTTGTGTAATAATTCCACATATACATTCTTGTATTGTTACTTTATTTCCTTCTTTATTCTTTAACTCCCTTATTATTTTCTTATTTTCTTTCATCAATTTACTTAAATAGGGTTCTACTTCTTTTTTTCCTTGTAATCAATATTTCTATTTATATAATAGATTTTTATACTTGCTTGTTTCATTTCATATACTTTTTTTCTCTTTTTCATAGAAAGATCTTTCTTATCTATCAATTCTCTAAACATAACTTGGCTTAATGTTTTATATTTTTCTTTTCTTTTTTCTCTTATCCTTGATAGATTCTAAGAAACACTTTTTATATTTTTTCTTTAAAACATATCCACCAATGTGTCCAATTTCCAGAAAGCATTCTCATATTTATATGATCTTTCCAGAAAACATTTTCATATTTATATGATCTTTCCATGTCTTAACTATTTTTTCATATTTTCTTGTTTTAATTCTTTTTCATTCATTCTTTTAATTCCTTTCCCTATTTTTATATACTCTTTTTTTCATCTATTTTCATCCAAATCAGTATATGATCTGAAAATCCTGTATGTTTTATTCTTTTCTGTATTATTCTTATACTAAGAACCACAAAAGTAGAAACTCAAAGCCACAAAGCCAAACTCCAAAGACACCACAACACGAACAGGTTCCCCAAAAGACTATTTAGCGCTTTCATCAGGTTGTATCCTGTGACTTCTTCATTCTTATACTATCTGATGTAAAAAAAATAATTGATTTCAGTTTTAATTTCACTTCACTTTCACAATCTATATTGTCCCATATATATAATTTACCACATTTCATTGTTTCATTTACTATTTTAACATCACTACTATTTCTCTTATCTGTTCTTAAGTTGCAATTGAAGTCTTCTGCTATTAGTATATCCATGTTAACACATGTGTAATTCAAAATCTTTTTAAACAATATCCCTCTTTCTTTTTTTTAACATAAGCATATATAGCAATAATCCTATAGACATTTATATTCCACCTTAGATCTAATGCTGTAATACAACCTAATTCAATAATGATAACATCTATTAGCTTAATATTTTTGACGCAATATACGTATCACAGAACAAGTATCTGTTCCCATATTCCAAATGATAGGCCCATCCCATAGCTTTTCATTTTGCTTCCATTCTTTTTCTGTTAATAATCTAATGTCCGCTATTACAATAATATGAGCATTTACTAGCATGCATCATTCTAAGATTTCTATTCTTCTCTTAACATTTTTATACTATTAACATTTAAATGTAATATCTTCATCCTTTAAACAGAAATTAATATGTTATGTTTCTCATCCTTTACCTTTTCATTTCCGTTTGTAATAATAAATTTAAACTTCCTTTCCATTTCTTTTACTTTTTCCCTATAGAATTTTTCTTTCTTTCTCCTTACTGTTTGCCAGTTCATATATTCTTCTTCACTTGCATCCACAGACCCCTCTTCTTTTTTTCTGTCCTTTTCTTATGTTTAGTTCTAATTTTGTGTCTCAATGTGTCCTTCTGATTCTTTCTTTTTATTTTTATCATGCTCAAAAATTTTGTACAGCTTCTTTATCCATGCTATACATACTATGCAGATATTCTTCACACTCTAACTATGCATGCCCAGTATTACCATATTTCTTGCATTTTAAATAATATTTTTTTGCATCATGACCACTTTTGCTACATGTAAGTTATTTTCTTTTATCAAATTCACTAATTAAATGATCAGCTTTTCCACAGGAAAAAAAAAACACTTTTTAGGCTGTCCACTATATTTAAAAAAAAAACTCTATTACCATTAACATTAATTACACTGGAAATATGTATCACATTATCATTCTCTATCTTAAATATAATCCCACATTCCCATCCTCCAGTCCATAAACCTCTTCCATCATAAATTTCCGTAGTGTCCATATCATCTTTACAAAAGCACAATAGATGTTATTTTAATTCTTTGGCTTAAATTTCAGTTCTGAATTGAACTGTAACTCTTTTTTTGCCTCTCTGTTGAAGGATTGTACCCCAAAACTTAACTGAAAGAATTGATTAGACTGTAATACACTGGAAATAACTGGAATGAGACTGAAATTAAAGTCTTTATCTGTTAATTACCCAAACTCGTGCTGAACAGGTGCCAGTCTCTCCTTTATGGGCCAAGTCTTGTGTACTTTTTAGAATGAATTCTCCAAACACTGTACTTCTTTTAATAAGGCTTTATTAGATGTTCACAATATCTGAATACTGTCTTCATTAACAGTGCTAATAATAACATTCTATAGAAGTGCTGGAATGCTGGTTAGTAATAACAGTGCTGCTAAATATATCCAAAGTTTCTGCACATTATTCTGATTGTCCTGAATAATGTAAACTGAAACAGTCTTTATTTAACCTGTCTTCTGTACTCAGGCTCGAGTGTCTGTATTGTAGCTTAATCTTCTTTGTAATGTCAGGTCGAACAAACTAACTGACTGACCTTAACTGACCTGCTATCCTGAATACAATTTATTATATTGCTTCAGTCCAGTCATTTTCTTTTGTAAACTACATCCACTCTCCCCTAACCTTGGTTCTCAGGCCTTGTCTTTTATGTGCTTCATTTAACATTCCATTAAGGAACATTCTGTAGCTAGCAAGATTGTATATTTCTCTTGAGAAAAGAACATTCTGTATTTCTGTATTTTCTGCACATTTCATGCTTATCTTTCCTTTTCAATAAACGGTCTTTCTCTGAAACTGAATGCATACATGTCTGACTCCATATTTTCAGGCCTTATTCTACCTAATTGCACTATAGCTAATTTACTGAGAATACTCTAACTCTAACATTTCTTTGATTCTTCCCTTGAGAAAGAGAACAGAAAAAGAACAGTCTATAACCTTCCCTTGGGAACTGTTATCTCTCATGCTTGACCAGCAAGGTTATTCTTAACTGTCTTTTATAAAATGTCTGACACCACATATTTTACCTTTTAGTCTGCATAATGCCTAATAACTACTTTAAAATGGAAGTCCCTAATCTAACATTGACCATGGATTGTCATTCTTCCTTTGTTCATATTTTTCTATAAATGTTCCATGGCCTGCCCAGATTCAAATATTATATCACAAAATGTCTCTTTTTTGATAAGAATAAATGTTCTTACCTCTTTTTCAGTTACACCCAATTACCAAGTCCCTTCATACCTGTCTAATGCTTTTTCTTTTTTGCTGCTTATTCATACTGTAAACTTTTTCTTAATCTCCTTCACCTCCTCAACTCTTCTTTCTCTCTCATTCACTATCTGCACATACATTTTTTTATTGACTGCTTTCTCTCCATCTTCCTGCTGTATTTTTTTCCATTATATCACAACATGATGCTGCCACTTCACTTTCTGGCTAGTTTTAATTCATTAGGTCTTTTAAATAATCATCCCACAGCCCTCCAGATTGAAGGGTTGTAATAATACATTCCTGCTGGCTTTCCCCTTCTCCTTTGAACAACCTCTGCTGAAACATATCTTCTGAATCTGCCACTGCTCTATCAACATATTAAACCTCCTTCACCTTCGGTACAAATGAGTTCACTGCTTCCTCTGTATTTCTTAGCTGCCTTTCACATAAAGACTCAGCTGTCTCTGTATTCGAAAACTCCTCCATATCTCCATTTATTTCATCGACACCTGCCATACTACTCCCTGTTTCTCCGGGATGCATAAGCACCTGGAACAGAAACAGGAAGCTAAGTGCATTACACATGAATGCATCCCCCTACGCTGAAGAGTAGGGTTTTTTATTGATATATACATTACATATTATTTATATTATTTACATCTGTTTACAAATCTCCATACATTATAAACTTCAATTTAAGCATTCCCTCCTCTCTCTTTTATCTACAACCAAAACATTATTTTCTCCAAAATCTTTGTCAAAGTCCATTTTCCATTGTGTTTAATTTCATTTAGTCTCTCATTCCATATTGTCCATGAAACATAAAATATTATTCTGATCATTTTCTTTACTTCTCCCCATTTCCGTGCACCATAATAACCAAATTCTATTATGTCCATATTTATTTGCTCAAATTTTAACAAACTTTTCACCCTGCAGCAAGAGAACATAGTGGAATCTAGGATATCCAAAAACAAAGTTCAGCAAATGAAAAGATGCCCAATGCTGAGAGTAAGAACACTTTAATTCCAAAAACAGATAAAAACAAATAAAAACAGGTAAGCGCTTTCACGATTGCTAGCTTCTTCAGACCTTAACAAACAGTATGAGAAAACAGGCCTTTACATACAAAAAGCTTCCAATTAATTAAAAACAATTAAAATTGTTAGGTGTTAACACTTATCAGTGTACTAAGCCTCTCTTCTTTAGGAGAGGCTTTAAAGCAACAGCACAATTCAAACCAGGTGGCACATATGCTTTAAAGTTGACAATCCATTTTAACTCAGCAAGTTCAGTCTCATTGCTCAAATCCCCTTCCCTTAAACTTTCATTTAATTTCTGTAGTACCAAGAACTTAAAGCTGTGAGTCATACCAGCTTCAGATACATGTTTCTCTAATGCATTTGTTAGTTTATTGTTTTGTATATCACTCTGATGCTGCAGAATCCTGTCCTTAAACATACAATTTGTCTTCCCTATATAATATGAATCACATACATTACACTTGGCCATATAGACCAGATTTTTCGTACAACAGTCTGCATAAAAAAACAGATGCATAGGTTCCATGCTTAATTGATGCATAATCAAGTGTGTAGACCATATATAACTGCATGCCTTACAGGACCGGCATGCATGAGTGCCCTTGCGCTGGGAGGTGAGGTGTCTATATGGTTCAGTGTGCTTATAAAAGAGTCACTGCTTTAAGTTCTTGGTATTTTTAAAACAAAACTTATGAACTGTTTCTATATGTTCACTAATAGAGGGATCAGTCATCAGGATGGACCAATTTCTCTTTATAACTTAACACACTTTGTTAACCTCTGCTGAATAGGTCAAACAGACCCTATTTACACCCTTTGTGCTGTTAGCCTCTGTGTCCCTCACTATACTTAAGGAGCTGTCAGAGAAGTAGGGTTTTAATTTAACAACAGCCGATGTACTCAGTTCTCTAATTTCCTTATCTGTCTCACTGCCCTTATAGCCCCTCTTCAATAGATCTGCCTTTAGCACCCTCAAAGCTTGCTTTAAAGAGTCAGCATTAGTATGCAATCTCATGCACCTAAGAACCTGATTTTTAACCATGTTCCTAGCAACGTGGGATGGATGCATACTAGAACGATGTAAGATGTTATTTTTCCTGCATGGTTTCCTGACATTTTAGTGGATGTTACATCTATCTTACATTCTATCAAGTTTTTATTTTTCTTCATAATTCCTTTTAATACCTTATATAAAATTAAAGATGCTGTTTATACTATTGGGTTTACTAAATCCAAGCCTCATTGCTCTTCTTTCATATATATAGACTCCATCTCTTGACTGTATTCAGTCTAGAGTCTCATGTAAAAGAAAATATAATAATCATTAGTTTATTTTCATCCTTAATAGCAATCATATAGATGTTAGCAACATAATCAATTTTCCTCTTACCATGATGTTCAAGTGTGTTTTTTTTCTATATGAAACTCTATATGATTTCTAAAAATGTGTCATATCCTTTACTTCTTTGAATATATTATCCCATTGTTATTGGCTGTATTCATTCCTTCCAAATATTATTTCCAATATATCTATATATTTTCATTGAATTCAGTTCCTCCTATCATACCTTCAAAACCAAATCACTTTTCTCTTTATTTATACTTAAACCATTTTTTTTAATTTATACTTAATTTTTATTTACTTTTTCTATTCATACTTTATTTTTAACAATTAATACAATGTCATCCACATAATTATACATTATTGGCAATTGTACTTCTGTCATCATTTTGTATCCACCACTACTTGACATTTCATTAAATTCTTTCACTCTTACATTAATGACAAATGAGAAAATTATACTACTAGATGGGCAGTCCTGCTTTATTCCACATTCTATTTTTTATTTCTTCCCTAATCCAGCCATTTACATTTAGCTTCACATAGTTTCTTTCATAAATATATTTTATGACTTGTTATATTTTTTGCTTACATTATATGCGTGCAAAATTCCCTATAATTAATTACACTGAATATTATCATATGCTTTGTTTATATCCCCTATCATAACTTTCACTTCTACATTTTTTGTTTATGATATCATCGACTATTTCTCTTATTATCCATAATAACTCTTGACTTCCTTTTTCTTTACTACTGAATACATTTTGGTCATATATTTTATCCATTTTTGTAACCTTTTTGTTATTATTCTCATAAAAATGTTATAATCCATATTATTCAATCTTATAGGTGTCCAGTTTTTATCTCCTCTTTATTTACTTTTTTAAATATAAATTTTGTAACTCTTTTACATATCTCTTTCTCTTTAATTCCAGTTTCTAACCATTCATTCATAACTTGTATAAAAATAATTTTTGCCACTCTTTCATTTCTTTGAACATACCATATTCAATTCTATCCAATCTGGTTGCAGAATTCATGTTAATACCTTTTAGAAGTTCATTCAATTTTTTCGTAGTTAGTTTTTGTTCTAAATACTCATTATCTTCATTATTTAATTTTTCACCTTTATAAATTTGTTCTATGTTTTCTTCTCTTTGAATAATTAATTCCAATACATATTCTTTAATTATTTCATATATTGCTTTGTGCTGTCTTATTTTCTTAACTTCCTTATTTTTTAATTCTATTATTTTTTCTTCTTTATTTACTCAAACTTTGTGCTCACTCTTCTTTCTTTCCTTATAAACAATATTTTTGTTTATATAACAAGTTATTAATTTTAACTTGCTTCATTTTATATATTTCTCTTTCTTTTTTATAGAAGGGTTTTTGTCTCTACTAAGTTTTTAAATATTTCCTGACTTAATATATCTCTAATTTTCTTCTTCTTTACTTCCTTATACATTCTAAAATACACTTTTTTATATTTACCTTTAAAATTAAGCTACCAAAGAGTCCAGTTCTCATAAAATTCTGTCATATTCATATGATTTTTCCATAATCCCATGTTATTTTTATCTTCTAAATCTAATTCCTTTTCATTAATTCTATTTATTACTTTTCCTGTTCTTATATATTCTTAATTTTCCTGCACTTTAACCCATATACTAAGTCCCTTACTAGTTGCCTAGTCTAATCCTAGAGCAGGGGTAATGGCCACCTAGCCGCTCCAGCTTCCTGTCTGCAGCAAGGCATTAGGAACATTTTTTTTTTAGCATTAACAATATAAAGTAAGGGAAAAATACAATAGGGCTTGCAGGGTTTCCTTTACTAGTTGCCTAGTGTTGTTATTAGGTGGGAAACACGGCTCATCCATCTGCAGTAAGGTACCAGGAAAGGCTATTAGCTATGAAACTATTGCCTTCTGTAAAGAAATAATGGGCGTATAGGCTTTACACTGCCAGCTGCCTAGTGCTGCCATTAGACGGAAAAAACAGCTTCTCCATCTGCAGTAAGACATCAGGAATGGCTTTTAGCTTTGGTAGTATTAATTTCAGTAAAGATACAACAGGACTTACAAGATTCACATTGCTAGCTACCAAGTGCTGCTATTAAGCGGGAAAAATGACTTTACAGCCTGCACTAAGGTATCAGGAATGGCTTTTAAATTTGGAAATATTAACTGCTACATACCAGGGCTTACAGGGTTTACATTGCTAGCTGCCTAGTATTGTTATTAGGCAAGAAAAATGGCTTCTGTGTCCGCAGCAAGGCATCAGGAATGGCTTTTAGCTTTGGTGATATTAATTTCTGTAAAGATACAACAGGGCTTACGGGGTATACATTGCTAGCTGCCTGGTGCTGTTATTAAGTTGAAAAAAATGGCTTTACAATTTGCAGTAAGGTATCTGGAACAGCATTTAACTTTGGAAATATTAACTACTGCATAATTACAATAGGGCTTACAGGCTTTAGCACTACCTAGTGTTGTTATTAGGTGGGAAAATGGCTTCTCCGTCTGTAGTAAGACATCAGGAATGGCTGTTATCATTGGAAATATTAACTTTTGTAAAGAATATCACAGGGCTTACAGGGTTTACATTGCCAGCTGCCTAGTGTTATCATTAGGTGGGAAAACGGTATTTCAGTCTGCAGTAAGGCATCTGGAATGGCTTAGATCTTAGGAAATATTAACTTCTGAAAATATACCAGGGCTTACACTTTGATTAACCTAGAACTGTGTTATGCTACAAACTAGAACTGTGTCCTAGAAATGTATTGTGATATGTCTGCCTTTGCAAACTGTGAAATTATATTACTGATCATGCCCTTTGCAACTCTGTACCTAAGCCTCCTGCATGCACCATCTCAACTACCTATTTGCTCTTGTTCTTTGCATTTACTTCAGCTTCATACACCTTACTCACCTCTCTCACTTACCCACATGTAATTACCCTCACATTCTGCACTGTTACCCCACTAGTTCTACACTCTGCCTCTAACGCTACTCCCTTTTTTTTACTTTCAGCTGGCACGGTCTAACCCCCCGCCCATGAAAGCATTCTGCCCAGTGTATAAGGACTACAGTGGAACTGATCTCCCTGAATCTTGCTCTAATAAAATAAGTGTATGTAAGCTCCAGAAACTACTTTTTTACAAAGACAGTTGGTTTCCCTATCTGCTCCTTGAATTTGTAATTAAAATCCTTGTGGTTGTGGTCTCCTGAGCCCTGACAGCATGCACACTCACAGGGATTACCCCATTTTCCCCACTAGATGGCAGCAACCCCCCCAAATTGCTCCCTGACTAGCTAGTACCCAGTATATCCTAATAAGAATAGTCTTGGTGCTATCCCTCCTAAAGGGGCCCTCTTCCAGGTCTGGCAACCCTTTATTTCACATCTATCTGCTGTAATCATCATTTACAACCTAATAGCTAATTTAACTACAGACTCTAGCAGTCTTAGCACCACTATCAGTGTTCAGCCCTCACCTACACTCACTGATACTTTACGATCTGTCCAACATTATTTTCCACAAATATTATGCCACACACACCCAACACCCATCTACTTATTACTATCAATAGAAAAGTAGTATACATATCACTCTCAAACCTAACCTATGTTATCAAACACATATTTAAACTCAGTAAAAGACTCCTCATAGCTGGCAACATACACCCAAACCCAGGACCCTCCTTTACTAACATTCCAAATAGAGCTCAATCTGATCTCCTAATAATTAATATCAACATAAGAAGTATATGAAATAAACAAGTAGACCTACATGCTTTTATTTCTCACTACTCTCCTGACATCATAACCATTACCGAAACATGGCTGAAACCACATATCACTAGTGATGAGATTCTACCACCAGGTTACAACATCCTAAGGCTAGATAGAAAAAATAGGAAGGGTGGTGGAGTCACAATACTATTTAAAAATGAAATAAACCTCCAACCATTTCATACCCCTCTACCATCATTTCAAAATGCTGAAACCATAAGCTCTATTCTATCAATAAACAATGAGAAAAAAGTTAACATCCTTTGTTGCTACATTCCTCCTGGAAATAATTCCCCAGCCATAGAAGAAATCATTTAATGGTTGCATCAAAATTGCCCTCAGGAAACAATTTTACTAGGTGACCTCAATACCAACTGGCAAACCTTCAGCTCCAAAAACCCTACCAACAGTATTAACCTCTACAACTTCACACAACTAATTCAAGACCCCACCAGAATAGATAAGAAAACCCATAAACAAACCATTATTGACTGGACACTAGTAAATACCCCCAAACATCACTATCAGGTAGGGTCCCACCCTACCTGACATACTCAGTGACCATCTCCCTACTTTCCTCCTTAGGAAATGAACCAAAATCCCTAAACCCATAACCTATAAAAACATCGGGGATGATCGTAACTTAACCCCAGACAAGCTAAACGACATTCTCCACCAATGTAACTGGCTCCCTCTAAAAACCCTACACCTAGATTAGGCAGTAGAACACTTTAATAATACATTTATCTCAGTTCTAAGTTCCATTACACCTCTAAGAAAGAGAAAAATCTAAGCAAACTATGCACCATGGTTAAGTCAGGACACAAGGGCCCTTCTTAAAACCAGAGACAAGACCTGGAAGCAATGGAAACAAGACAACTCTGATCAAACCAAACAAAAGTAAAAACAACTTAGGAACCTAGCCAAAATACAAACCAAACAGGGCAAACAAAACTACTTTCTAGGCCTCCAAAACAAGCACGCAAACAACCCCCAAAAGTTTTGGCATTCTGTCAACTCTTTGCTAAAAGTTGGAACAATTGCTACCTCCACCCCCACCTCCTCATATACTAACAGCAAAGATATTGCCTCCCAGCTTAACTCTCACTTCATAAACTCAATCCAAACTCTATCCAACCAGCTAGCAAACACCAATACCTCATCTAACACAACCACTAGAAACACTCCTGACAATACTGCCAACCAACCATCCTTCTCCCTCTCTCCAATCCCTACATCAAAAATTAGAAACCTGTTCCTCAAACTAAAACCTACAACACTAGCTGCAGACAGTATACCCACTAACTTCCTAAGAATAGCAGCTGACTCTCTTTCTTATCCAGTATCAATCCTAATAAACAGGTCCATTCAGGAAGCCTATGTACCACAACTATGGAAAATATCCTACATTATATCTCTTCACAAAGGAGGCAAATCTTATGATCTTTCCAGTTACAGGCCAATAGCTATTCTTTCCCCACTATCTAAGCTCCTAGAGAAATGCATACACTCACAAGTTATACAATTCCTAGATACTAACAAGCTTCTCTCATCCAACCAACACAGTTTCCACCCTCACCATAGTACAACTTCTGCTCTTCTCTCATTCACCAACCTGGTTAATCAATATAGAAACAACAACAACTATGTATCTGCTACCTTCTTAGACCTCTCAAAAGCTTTTGGCATACTCTCACACCCTAAACTACTGGACACCCTTCATTCTCTATCCTTTACTTCCTCTACCATCTCCTGGTTGAATAGCTACCTATCAAACAGACAACAATCTGTGCAATGGAATAATGAGCTATCCCCTCCTCTCCCTAACTCTATAGGAGTACCTCAAGGCTCTATACTAGGCCCACTACTTTTCACAATTTTTACAAACAATCTGTATACCTCCTCTAAGCAAGCCTCACGAATTCAGTATGCAGATGATTCCATTCTCATCTGTGTACTCCCATCTGTCAATACCCTACAACAACTAGCACAAGAATCTTTCTCTGCTATTGAAACTTGGATCACCGACAAACTTCTGCTGTCCACACCTAATAAAACTAAATCCTCCCCCTCCACATGCTCTATCTCATCTAGGAATGGCACTATCATCTCTCCATCCACTCACACAAAACTCCTAGGAGCTGAAATAAACAACCTAGCATTTGATCTTCACATAGCACAAACTATTCAAAAAGTTCATAAGAAAATGGGAACCCTATACAGGCACAAAAACTATCTCACAGAAAAAACACTCATCACTTTAGCTCAAACTCACCTCCTATCGACACTTACTTATGCAGCACCTATCCAAACCCACACTAAAAATCAGATCTGGATAAGTTAGAGGCATGCTACAACAAAATTTGCCAACAATTCCCCCTTTAGAACTTATCACTGCCAAGTACTAAAAGAAATTCAATGGCTTGAATTTCCTAACTTACTATCTTACTAACAACTCACCTATGTCTTTAACATCAGAAACCACCCAGACAAAACTCCAGCCCTCAGTCATCTAATAACCTACCACTCTTCCAGTCGCCCTCTACGCTCTACCAGTAAACCCCTCCTCAGTGTTACTACTGCTAACAACACTGCAGGAAAAGCCCTTTATTCCCACATCATTGCCAAAAAATGAAACAATCTCCCCACCAATATAACCTCCTCAACAACAAATACAAATTTCAAAAAAATCACTCAAATCTCATCTCAGGACAACTTGGATTTGCCCATGTATCACATGACAACCCCTATACCTTTCTTGTATCTTCTATCAATCTATTCCAGTCTAAACATCACACTATATCTATGCACATTGAAATACTTACTCATCATATATCATATTATTTTTTTCTGCTCCCTTCTATACATACTTACTAAAACTGTAAGCAGTACTTACTACCTTTGTAAAACTATCTCAAACTGTAACTTTTGCCCTGCAAATCCTGGTAACTATTGGGAAACAAACCCTGAATATATATGTCCAAATCCTTTCACTGAACCCTTGTAAATATTACTCAAAAATGTATCTTAGTCCTATACTGCATGTTTAACTATAGTTAACAAAGTAAAGAATAACTATACTTATAAATACATTTTTCTCTATTACCTGTTTTGTATGTATATCTCTAATTGTATAAATGTCTTCTTAACTGTGGAGCTTTACTCCCCGGGCCTCCACTGAAAATGGACCTGGTTCAACTGGATTTTCCCAGTTAACAAATGTAAAATAAATAAATAAATAAATATATAGCCACATGATCTGAAAATCCAGCATACTTAATTCCTTTTTTTTCAGCCATGTTTTGTCCCTGTTCCTCCTGGCTGCCTCTGTGCCTGGACAGGAATCAGGAAGTCAGGATGTGTAACACGCAAAGCCTTCCCTGACTACCAAGAATAGTGGAAGTTCCCCAATGCCCTGGCTAAATTTCCCCCAATAGTATAAATACCACCTTGGGTCTTCCTGAAAAGCGACTACTAGCCTAGTGGGACTAACCCAGTCAACAAAGGATAAGTGAATAAATAAATGTAAATGCCAAAACTAAATTGACCAAAGTTTGAAACCTACAATTGCATTTTGCAGGAGAGTTTAAAACAATGCAGATTTCCAATAGGACTTGGATACCCAAAGTCCCTAATAGGATAAAACCCATTAATTACTTTTTTTTAATGAGACTGTTGATTTATTTAACAGGTAGGGCATGGAATTTAATAATTATTAAGCATAATAATATCACTCTTTATGAATTGATTGATGAAGTTAACACACTGAATAACAATAAAAAGGTAGATTTATTATTTGATAACTATGTTAATTAAGTATAATTCTGTTTTGTTTTTCTAAAATAGATAAATGTGTACCTGTCTTACAAAACAGAAAAATAGAAAGCTGTTGAGGGATGCCAAACACTATGAAACAATACAACTTACTATACACAATGTGCCAAAAAAGGTGGGACCAACAATAAGGAAGAGCTTAATCGAGGTAGTAATCATCATAATCAGGAGATCAGGAATGGATAGTTTGATTCTCAGAATGCACATGATGGTTACAAAGTATGGGGTGAAACTCCTCATCTAAATAAGAATTTTATTTAGTATTCCCAGTTCCACAGGTCAGTGAGTCTTGCCAACAGGACAGAAGCAGTAGGCAATGAGGAACTAGGTTTGTCAGTTTATTATCCTCTTTCTCAAAGGATTCAAGGCAGAGGACAAGGAGTAGCCTACCATTACAATTCAACAAAGAAAAGAGAGAGTTCAGGGGATACCAAAACAGATAAGTTGTACACCTGTTGATGATATGATTACATCTAAATATATTGGTATTTTACTCAAGTACGAAAGATATAATATTTTTAATTTTAGCCAGATAGAACTTGCCCCTTGTAATTTTTCTTTTTTTTAAAGGGTTTCACATTTATCCCACATAAGCATTTTGATGTTGATTTTGCTATAGAATTGAAACTTTTTACCAAAAAGTTAACTCTAACACTCTGTTTTCAAAGTAGAACTGGGGGTAATAAAGGTAAAGACCCCTTTAAGAGGATGAGTACTTTTCAACCAGTGATAAATCCTACTACAACAACCTTTGAAATATCTTATAAACATGAATCATATCAGTTGGCTCTAAAAAAAAGTAGGAACAGAGTATTTAATTTAACAAATGAGGAGCAAATTTTATTAAAATCCCTTTCGGCAAACAGAAATGTTAGTGTTATGAGATCAGATAAAAGTGCTGGCACTCCATTGTTTGACAATATTGACTATATTATGGAGATGTTCAAAATTTTACAAAACACTGTCCATGAGATGTATACAAATATACAGTTGTTCATGGAAGACAGCTTGCCACAGGGAACTGTATGTTATTCACTTTTCCAGTTCTTGAATAATCCCCACCCTGTTGTTCCAAAAACATTTTATTGTTCCCATAATCCACAAAAACATATTAAGACTGCCTTTCATGTCAATAGTACTGTTCAAGGCTCAATTACATACCCCATGGCAGTATATGTAAACAGAAATTTAAAATCCTGCCTTAGGGAAATAGAACATTACTGAAAGACTCGTGGGATTTTCGTGGAGAATTAAGCAATATTTATTTGATGAACAAGTTTCCTTCCTAACCAATGATGTAGTAGACCTTTTTACATGCATACATAAAACTGAAGGGATACAATTGTTAGAACATGCACTCTTGGAAGATGTTTGTTTGGCAACCAAAGATATTAAAATAATATTGAATTCTATGAAAATAGGTATCAATAACAAATTTCTATACTTTGAGGGGGGGGTTATAAACAGATTAAGGGGTGACTTTGGGGGCAGCATGTGCACTTGCTTTTGCTATCTTGTTATGCTGTCCTGGGAGGAAAAATACATTGTTTTTACAAGTAAATGTTATAGCTATTGTAAACTTTATTTAAGATTCTTGGATGATATCTTTGTATTATGGTTTGGTGGTTTGCATGATGTTGAGAAATGTATTGCTTTTTAAAATAATACTACTAATTTGTTTGAAATTTACACACATCATCACCATGCCCAGGCTATCAACTATCTAGATGCATGGGTATAGTTCCCCATAACTTAAGGGGTATGGAGTCAACAAAAAGTGGGCTAGGTAAATAAATGCCTCGGCAGATAGCCAAATAGTAAACATGAGATAGCTTTTGTTTCAATGCTTTTTAGAAAGCTGACCTTTTCAAATTCACATTTACATTAACAGAGTTTATACCCTTTAATTTAAAAAAGTCTGGTGAAGGAGTAGTTTGTTAGGCTTGTCAGAATGGTTTCCAACAAAAACTGTTTTGGAAAAGGAAAGACTGATCTTGAAATGACAGGATTTTTACACAAAATTCAAAGAAAATGTTTCAAACTATGGTGGGTGTATAATTAAACACCTTCTGAAAAAAAACTTCTGCAAGAAAAAATAAGTTTGAAACCTTTTTCATCACTTTTCCTGCCAAGAAAAATTTAAAGAACTAATTCCTTCAGAATGATTCACTCTAAACCCAGTGTGCAGGGCAATACAATGAAGAGAGGCATTCAGTCTATAGTCAGTAACATCAATGAACTTTCTACAAAGATGAATAACAGGGGAAGCAAAATAGACAACATTAAGGAGGAATGTAAAAAACAGGTAGAGGTGCTAAGTGAAGGTCTTAAACAACAATCTTCACAAATTTCAAACACAGAGGAGGCAATGACTGATTTAGCTAGAAGAATGATTGAGAGTGAGAGTAGTACCGAATTTCTCCTGAAACAAAATAATCTATTTTGGGAAAAAATAGAAGATCTAGAAAATAGATCGAGAAGGAACAGCATTAGGATTTATGGCAACTATGAGAAAGAGGAAGGAGACAGTATGATTCAATTTCTAAATATCTGGCTGCCTAAGACATTGAACCTGCCTGAAGTGCTTTCCTTTGGTATTAAGAGGACACACAGATCAGTGTTCAACACATCAATAAAGAAAAATATACCTACACCAAGGTCAGTGATCATTAGATTCTGTACCAGTCAAGATAAAAAATTTAGTTTTAAAAACAGTATGGCCTAATTATCCAGTCAAAATAAGTGGTGCTGCGGTAGCATTGTCACCTCACAGTAAGACGTTGTCCTGTTCGATTCTCAGCTAGAGCGTCTTCTGTGTGGAGACATGCATGAATTGGCGTACCTTTGTTGAAGGTTGTGCGGCAGAGCTAGCAACTCGGCACGTAAAAATCTACTGTCAATCATTAGCAGACCGGAGTTCTGCTGTGGCGACCCCTAACTGGGAAAAGCTGACAACAAAAAATTATAAGATTTGACAATAACTATTCAACTTCAGTTATGTCAAAAAGGAAAGCATGTGTACCACTTATAAAGGACTTAAAGAAAAACAATATTAAAGCATAAATTTTGTTTCCAGCAAAAATAAAGATTAATCTTACAGAGGGACAGAGGACTTTAATACTTTGGAAGATGCTTTGGAGTTAATACAGAATAATACAATTCTAGAAAATTGAAGAAATGGACTGGAGCTTGTCTACATCTCTGAAAAGAAATACAAAAAATAGATGGTCAGCTAAGGACAAAAATAATAAAAAACTGAAAGATAAATGAAACTTAATTCATTTTCATTGTAGTATTTGTTCAGTAACATAAAGAAGTGCATGAATAGTAAGGGCCAGAAACTAAATACCACTTTTTACAAGGTTAATCATTTTTTTCTTATTTTATATATATATATATATATATATATATATATATATATATATATATATATATATATATATATATATATATATATATGTGTGTGTGTGTGTGTGTGTGTGTGTGTGTGTGTGTGTGTGTGTGTGTGTGAAGCTAATTAATTCCAAATAGAGCTTAATCAGTCATACCATATCTATCACTAAATGTAAAAATCAATATGATTAAACTTATATAAAGAAACATTTTAAGGTTTTAACATGGTTTAATTGAAATATAAAAATGACAGAAAAAAGCATGCTAAATTACATCTAATTCACATTTGTGGCTGTTTTACATATACAAAATAAAGGATTAGAATGACAACAATAAGCAATTGACACCTATACAAGTTAAAGTCTTAATCACGCATTACTGTAATTCTTTCAAGATAAATTTAATTATGTCTTCTTTAAAGAATGATAGGAAAGCTTCATATAAAACAATACATGACAACCTGAGAAAACATCTGCATATGCTATGTTGGGGTTATTGTTTTATCTCTAATTAAGCTTTGTTACTGTCTTCTTGTAATATTTAGTACTTATTTACTGATTAAAGTAACTTGCTAAGCCTTTATCTTAAAATGAAGGTTAAAAATGAACACTTTCGTTTGTCGTGAGTTTATCTGTACATGCAGAGTTACTAAAAATATATTTTCTATATTTGTGGAAGTATATAAAATAGATTTTTTATTAGATGACTTTGAAGGGCTAATGTTTATTATTGAAGTGTTTTAAATTCACTTGCAAATGTTACTAGTGTGCTGTGCAAGCAAGTAAACCTAAACAAATTTTTTCCATTCCTTTAACATAAATTTAGCTTTAAAAGAAGCTATTAAGTGGTGTAAGCACTTTTGTGAGGCTTTATAAGCTTTAAAAGTTCTATAAGTTGTTATTCTTACCCTCTTCTTCCTCAAAGTGGAAGCTGACCTTTCAACTCACCCTCTGAATTGGAAGTGATGTATTAGAATGTTAAAATGGAAAATGCAATGCGCTTTAAGTGTTAAAACTGTTAAATTAACTTAAAAAGCATTCATATGTATGAATTAAAATACATTGTATTAAATCATACATAATGAATATACATAATTTATATAATATAATAAATTAAAGATGAAAAATTAGCTTTCAAACTAATAATAACTGGTTTGAAGTTTTGATTGCTTGTTATATAATAACAGATAGACTACACTGCAGCTTATAATAAGACACTTCTGGTAGGACACAAATGATTGCATTCCATGGTATCTGATTTAAAGATCACAGATATGTTATAATTGATAGATTTTATTTAAAATTATTTTATGTTAGTTCAAATTCCCTCTGACAAAATACATAAATAAGTTAGTTGACTGATTCCAAGAAATGAAAGTATATATATATATATATATATATATATATATATATATATATATATAGGTAGAATAAAGATTAGCTGTATATAAGGGAAGGTATAGCTATTCTTTCAAATTGCAAGAAGTAAAAGTATAAAAAAAGAAGGGACCAGAATAAATATTACATATGTTTAAGGGAAGGTATATCTGTTCTTTCAAACAGCATAGTGCATTTAGATTATAACTGAAGAGTGGAGTTCGTGTAAATAATAAATGGCATAAGATAGAGAGTATAAGCAGAAATAGAAAGAGATAAGGATAAATAGACATGTATATAGATAGCAGATTGTTATACAAATAATTTTATACATAGTAAATAAAATAAATAATAATAAGCAACTTCTTAATCTTTATAATAACAAATGTGAAAATAACAACTGATAAAGTTTTTATTGTAGTCCAGGGCTTAAAAGGGGTTATAATAGACGATGGAAATGGAGATTGTGACAATAGGAGGTATTGCCAGCCATGCCAGGAGAAGTAAGACAGTGGATATATGACTTGTGCCAGCACAGCTAGCTGGAATTTTGTAAATAATTATATGTCATTTGTATATCAAACTGATTTGTACAGATGCTTGTGCTGAAAATGTATTTGTGATGTTTGCTTGTGTTAAAATGTAGCAACAATGCACCCTGCTGAAATGAAAATAAATGTACATGCATTATTGTAACTGAATTAAATGTATATGTTTTAATAGAGCATACTGATATAGCAGAGGTTAGCCAGGAAGCTTACTTTAAGAAAAATAAGTGAAATGAAAATGAGCTGTTACACCATTAAAATGTCACACCACAGTGCTGAATAGGACCAGAGATGGTGGGTCTGGAATAAACCTTTGTTAATTAGCTCAGTAAAATGAGGGAAGCCTCAGGCACTGCCATTAACATTTAGATGTGTATTGTAGCCATCTATGCTAAATTTTTGTCTCAGTTTCAAAGGGAAATACGGTGAGAATCTAGAATCAAGTGACCAGATGAGGTCATTCTGCAAGCCATCTTGGATATTGTATTTTACAGGGAGCAATCTCTGAGTATTGAGTATTCTGTTTTGGGGAACCTGACTAGAAAGATTGCTAATGTATTTCATTGTGCCTTGCTCTATCAAGTAAGTTATTAGGGAATAGTAATTATCCTAGATTCAGTCAGGAATATAGTGAAGCTTAGTTTGGAGGTTGATTTCTTTATTTGTAGGAGTCTGTCCTTCAATGTTATTTTCAATATTTCCTGTGATTTGAACTCTGTGGTTTACTGTAAATATATATTTAGCATTTTTTTGTTCTTTTATTATTTATTATTAAATATATTTACACTTTTCATTGAAGCTGGTCCTTTTTAGAAAATATTTAAGCTTTGAGAGTATTTTATATATTTATTTGGTGATAACTCTGGCCACTCCTGAGAGCCTCGCTGTTTGGTCAACATTACCATTTGTATTAATATTAACTTAACTCAGCATAATTCATTACCCTTTTAAGAGCCTTATAGTAGCTGACTGGTTGCAGTGAATCTACCTCATAGTCTGGGTAAAGTTGATAGAGTGGGTAATCTGTGCCAGCCTTTCTCACGTGTGTGTGTGTGTGTGTGTGTGTGTGTGTGTGTGTGTGTGTGTGTGTGTGTGTGTGTGTGTGTATGTGTGTGTGTGTGTGTGTGCCAGTGGGGTCTTACTACTGGGGACCTGAGGAGAGGAAGATAGAGACATCCTGAACCCAGGCTGAGTGTGTGCTCTGTGTGCTTTTAAGGGAAATTGTGTTTGATGTAGAGAGATCTGCATCTAGAAATACTGAGTGTATGCATTTGTATTCCAGGTGCATGTCCCTCTCCAGTGTCAGTGGTGAGGATTCAGGCTCCTTGATTACTGGCCCAATGTGTGGACTACTCACATATTGGTAAGCAGCGGTGGGATAGTAATTGAACTCTTGTAGCCTGTAAGAAGTTGTCACTAAAAGGTTGTACTCTCAAGTAGCCACAAAGTAGACATTCAGAGTTCCATATTACAACAGTTTTATTTATTTATTTTTTTTTGTTAGCTTAGTTAGTCATGGAGAGCAGACAAGGATGTCGGCAGAGGATTATAGTAAGCTGAAAAGGAACCAGTTGGCTGAGATGTGCCAAACCAAAGGACTGGTCTGTGCCAACCTGACTAAATGGGAAATGATTGCATCCCTAATCACAGCTGCAGCAGAAACCAGCAACCAGGAAGACAACCAGTCTGGCTTTGGGGATGTAAAACTCTCAGAAACAAGACAGTCCAACGTTTCCTAAGAGGACATAAAAATCAATCTGAAATTAAAGAGACTTGAACTGAAGGGCAAACCTTTGGAACTAGAATCATCAGATAGATTGCAACATTCGGAAGCTGAATAAAATTAAAAACTGCAGTGTTTGGAGGCCAAATGAAATGAGAGACTGCGACTTTTGGAGGATGAAGAAAAGGAGAAGCAACATCAACATGAGAGGAAGATGTTAACTCTTCACCAGGATCATTGCGGTAATGGGGACAGGGATAACGTAACACCAGAAGCAATAAAGGTCAGTAAATGTCTTCCACAATTTACAAAGGTTGATAATTTTGATAGTTTTATTCATTTATTTGAAAGGGTATGTAAACAATATAATGTTGACCAAGGGCTCTGGGTACAGTGCCTGTCCCCCTTACTCCATGGTAAAGCTGTAACTATTTCTAAATTGCCTAATACTGATTGCTTAAACTATGCTACAGTGAAAAAAATGTTTATTGGAATGTTTTAACACTTGAAGCTTACAGAAAAAAAGTTTCCTGAGCATAGACACAAGGCAGATGAAAGTGTGTGTGATTATATGGCTGAGTTAAGCACTTATTTTTATAGGGGGATGAGTTGGTGTCAGGTCACCACTTTTCAAGGGTCGGCAGACCTTTTGGTGAGGGAAGAAACCCTTATCATTTTGCTTGAGGATATGAGACTCTGGTTGGCAGATAGGGAATGCAACTCTGCAGATGAGCTGGGGAATAAAGGGGATCTTTACTTAGCAAACAGAGCATCAATGCACAGGAAAGGGATAACCAGTGCTGCACATGAATATAAGGGAACTCATAGTGGGAAGCCTAAACCACCCCAACAGAGTTTGCCAGTAACAGGGGAAGCCACTAGTTCAAGTACATGGCCAGGATCAAGGGTTAAATTCTTTAGATGTCACCAGTAGGGCCATGTAGCATATAGACATCCACAGAGGCAAGGTGGACAACAAAAACTGGGGAAGCCAGCAAGTGGGAATAACAGCAAGCCAGTGGTAAGTTGTCAAGAGAAAACAAGGGTACCAAACTACCACCAGAGTTTGTATCCTATCTTGGTGGATGGAAAACAGGCCACTTCCATGTGAGACACAGCCTCAATATAACCATTGTGAAGTTTGCAGTGGTTATAGAGGAGGAGTACTTGCTTGAGCAGTCCACTCCAGCCAGACCTTTAGGAGGGATCCCATTCCAAATACCTTGGGCCAGGGTTCACCTTGACTGGAAGGGTGGAAAAGGAAGTGAGCAAGTAGGTGTGTTTGAGAATATCCCTGCAGATGTCATGATACGGAATGATTTTGATAATGCAGCACCTTGTGTGCATGCAGTGTTATGCAGTCAGGCTTGGAGAAATGCATCTGGGTCTGGTAGCCTGGGGGAGAGCCAGACAGACCCCATTCCTGAAGCCAGGACTGGTGATGTGGCTAATTCAGGGAGGGAGCTACCCTGCAGCAGTGAGCCTGAAGATGAGCCATGGCTGCTGGTAGGTACTGATGTTCCCTTGGACAGGAGACTGCAAGGGCAGAGGTGAGTGGTAGTACAGAGGCTGACAGTGAGGCACTGCTGTCAGAAGATACCAGACTTCCTGTGGAAGGGGAGCTGGATAAAGTCAGAAAGATACAGTTGATACAGGCTCATCTCTCAGACCCTACATTACAAGACGTGAGGGAGGTAGCTAGGTAGGCACCTGATTCTCAAGGAAAAGTGGAGTCTGTATACTGGAACAAAGGGTTACTGTATAGAGGGTGGACTGAGGGAGGGCTAGAAGGTGAGGTAATACAGCAGTCAGTAGTGCCCAGAGTCTACTGTCTGTCACTTCTAGCCATAGTCCATGACATTCCTTTTACAGGTCATATGGGCATAATACATACCAAGAGATATATTATGCTGAACTTTTATTGGCCTGGGATTGCCAGAAATGTAACCGAGTACTGCAGGACCTGTGAGCAGTGACAAAAAGAAGGCAAGGGAGGGGACAAGGTCAAAGCTCCTTTGGTGACTTTGCCTGTGATTGAGGAGCCATTTTGGAGGGCAGCAATGGATATTGTGGGGCCTCTGAGTACCTCAAGTTCCACAAGGAAGAAATATATCCTAGTCATAGTAGATTATGCTACTAGATACCCTGAGGTATTAGTTCTGTCCTCCATCAAGGCAGAGAAGGTGACAAATGCCTTGCTAGAGATTTTCAGCAGGGTAGGTTTCCCAAGAGAAATACTGACTGACTGAGGTGCCAATTTCACATCAGACCTCCTGCCTTGTTTGTGAGAGAACTGTGGGGTGAGGCACCTAAAGACAACCTCCTACCATCCCCAGACTAATGGACTTGTGGAAAGATTAAACTCTACACTAAAGACCATGCTGCAGGCATTTGCAGACCAGTTTAAGAGAGAATAGGACACATATTTGCCCATTGTGCTGTTTGTGTGCAGAGAGATGCCCCAGGAATCCACAGGTTTTCACCCTTTGTGTTGCTATATGGGCATAGGCTGAGGAGACCTTTAGATTTGATTTATGATGAGTGGGAGGGTGAGTGTGAATCCCATAAGGAGTTTGCTGTGGCATATATCCTAAACCTCAGGACAAGGCTTAGGGAGCACATGGGCTTGGCCCTGGATAACCTGGCAGGAGACCAACAGCAGAAAAAGGTCTGGTATGACAGGATTGCTCGAGCCAGAGGGTATGATGTAGGACAGCAGGTGATGGTGCTTAATTCCTGTCAGACATAATAAGCTGCAGAAAGCTTGGGAGGGACCCTACAAAGCGGTAAGGAAGGTCTGTGATGTTAAATACATGGTAGAACTGCTAGGCAGGAGAAAGGAGCACAAATTGTACCATGTTAACTTGATAAAGCCTTACCATGATAGGGAGGCCATTGTGCTGAGTATTTGCAGTGGATGGCAGGAGGAGTCTGAGGGAGATCTGGTGACTGATCTCCTCAGTAAGGCTTAGACTGACACCTCAATGGAAGTGATAGCAGTGTCCTAGTGGCTATCGCTTTCCTCCAGCTCAAGAAATCCAAGCAGTGTTACAGGAGTTTGGGGACATGTTCACTGGGAAACCAGGGTGCACCCACCTGGTGCAGCACCATGTGCATAGAGGGCCCCAAAGACCTATCAAGCAGGCCTCTTACAGTGTGCCTGAGTGCCTCAGACAGACTCTGAGGAAGGAAATACAGGAGATTGTGGAACTGGGAGCAATGCAGGAGTCCAGCAGTCTCTGGTCCACCCCCCCCCCCCAGTCGTGCTGGTAACAAAGAATGATGGCAGCACCAGGTTCTGTTTGGACTACAGAAGAATAAATAGGCACACAGAGTCAGTTGTCTGCCCCATGCCTAGCACAGATGAAGCCTTAGAGAAGCTGGGTGGGGCTAAGTATCTGACTACTAGTGATCTGACCAAGGGCTGCTGGCAGGTACCCTTGACTCCCAATGCTAGAAGGAAGCCTTTGTGATTTATTTCACTTGTATGTGTTTACAAAAATGCCCCTTGGGATAAAAAATGCCCCAGTGACTTTCCAGAGGCTGGTAGATCATATCCTAGTAGGAACAGGAGATTATACCCTTGCTTACTTGGATATTGCCGTCTACAGCCATTCTTGGCTAGAGCAGCTTCAGCATGTCATGGAGGTGCTGGGCAGACAGCAAATGGCAGTGTTGGCCATTAAGCCAGTAAATGTCAGGTGGATATGGCAGAGATCGCCTACCTGGTAGATACAGTAGGGAGTGGTAAGATCAGGCCAGAACCTTCCAAAGTGGAAGCCATTCAGGCATGGCCTGCCACTGTTACCAAAAAGCAGGTAAGGGCATTCTTAGGGATGGCTGGGTACTATAGAAAGTTTGTCCCCAGTAATAGTGCAATAGCTGCTCCCCTCAGACCTGACAAGGAAAAACAGGCCAGATAAAGTAGTGTGGACCCCAGCCTGTGAGCAGTCATTCCAGAAGCTTAAAGGAGCTTTGGGAGGACTCTTTGCATTAGCCAGTCCAGATTAAAGCAAATAATTTGTTGTGCGGGTGGATGCTTCAAACCATGGAGTTTGGGATTTGCTTAGTCAGGTTTCCACAGAGGGAGAAGAGCACCCAGTGGTATAACTCAGCCATAGACTCCAACCTTATCTATATGGAAGGAAATTCACTGTAGTTACAGATCACAATCCCTTAACATGGCTACATGGAGCCAGCCAGAAAAATGCCAAGTTATTAAGGTGAAGCTTAGGATTGCAGGCATATGACGTGACAGTACAATGCCAGAGTGGTGTCAGCAATGCCAATGCAGATGGGATCTCAAGACAGGGAATGGGGTAACCTATTCTCAGAGAGGCTTATTTCTCTCAAGCGACGTTTCTCAAGGGTCACTTGAAAAACTACCTTGATTCTTCAAAGGAGGGAGAGGTGTGATAATTGGAGGTACTGCCCGTCATGTCAGGAGAAGCAGGGCAGTGATATTACCTGTGCAAGTACAGATAGCTGGAATTTTGTAAATAATTATGTCATTTGTATATCAAACTGATTTGTACAGGAGCTTGTGCTGAAATTGTATTTGTGAGGTTTGCTTATGTTAAAATATATCAACAGTGCATCCTGCTGGAATGAAAAAAAAACGAACATCTATTATTATTATAACTGAATTAAATGTATATGTTTTAATAGAAGATAATGAGATAGCGGGGGTTCTGAAAGAAGCCTTTGTTCATTAGCGAAGTAAAAAAGAGAGAAAGCCCCAGGCACTGCCATAAACATTTAGATGTGTATTGTAGCCATCTATGCTACATTTCTGTCTCAGCTTCAAAGGGGGATAATGTGAGAAGCTGGAATCAGGTCACCAGATAAGGTCATTCTGCAAGCCATCTTGGATATTATATTTTACAGGGAGTAGTTTATGAGTATTGAGCATTCTGTTTTTGGGGAACCTGACTAGAATGACTGCTCACATATTTCATTGTGCCTTGCTCTATCATGTGAGTTATTAGGGAATAATAATTCTTCTAGATTCACTCAGAAATATAGTGAAGCTTAGTTCAGAGATTGTTTTTCTTTATTTGTATGAGTTTGCCCATCAATGTTATTTTCAGTATTTCCTATGATTTTATTTCTGTGGTTTACTGTAAATATCTATTTAGTATTTTCCTGTTCTTTTATTATTAAATATATTTAAACTTTTCATTGAAGCTGGTCCTTTTTAGAAAATATTTAGACTTTGAGAGTATTTGCACATATTTGGTGATTACTCTGGCCACTCCTGAGAGCCTTCCTGTTTGGTCAACATTACCATTTGTATTAATATTAACTTCACTCAGCATAACTGGATACCCTTTTAAGAGCCTCATAGTGACTGACTGGTTGTAGTGATTCTACCTTATAGTCTGGGCAAAGTTGGTAGAGCAGGTTACCTGTGCCAGTCTTTTCCAAGTGTGTGTGTGTGTGTGTGTGTGTGTGTGTGTGTGTGTGTGTGTGTGTGTGTGTGTGTGTGTGTGAAAATGAAATCTCAAAGAGTGTGTGAGAGTATGTGCGTGTCAGCTATGGGAGGCAGGGACACAAAGCAATGGTTTCACAGTGCAGTGGGGAGCCTTATTGGGGGCCTGGGGAGAGGCAGATAGAGACACCCAGACCCTGGGTTGAGTGTGTGCCCTGTGTACTCTTAAGGGAGATTGTGCTTGATGCAGAGAGGTTTACATCTGGAAATACTGAGTGTATCCATTTGTATTCCAAGTGCACCTCTCTTCCCAATGTCAGCGGTGAGGATTCAGGCTCATTGATTACTGCCCCAGCGTGGGGACTGCTCACAGGGATAACTAATCTGGCTTAATTAAAAAGTGAAATGGTATCTAAAAAGCCTTTTCCTCTCTTTCTTGATAACATATAGAAGGGTTTTCTTAAAATGATTTATATTAAAATAGGGAACATGCATGCATGAAGCAGACGCTAGTGCTAAGTGTAGTTAGTGTAATGGGGAGGTTGAGATGTAGTTTGTTGTTTTTATCAACAGACTTGAACTATGTTATCCCATGGTAGAATGTTTTAAGGTTATATTGTTAGATAATATTCTAATTGTTTTAAAAGTTTTGTCCATAGCTGAATGTTCTTTATAATTATCTCCAAAATATATAATCACTCTTTAAACATAAATGTAATTTTAGGAATATGTTTTCTTATAAATGTCTGATTTTAAATGTTTATCTATTAACATTAATGAATGAAACAATCAAGTAAGACACGGAGTCTGCTTAAATACCTGAAGTTACATAAAGCTCAAATAGTATTTTTTACAAGAAATGCATTTATTCAATAAGGATGTTAATAAATTATCATTAAAGAATTATTTGATTTTAGCAAGATCTGTTTTTTTAGATCTAAAAGAAGAGCCACCCTCATTCTGTGAAGAATTCCAGTAATGAATACCTATGTTGATAAAACAGCATGTTAATCATTGTTGTAATAGAATGGAATAGGGAAATGTATACTTTGGTAAACTCTTACTGGATTCCAGAGGTTGGAATTAAAGATCTAAAAAAATTATCTAGACACTATAGCCTATTATATGAAAGGTGATGTCATAATGGCTGGTGATTTTAACTGTATCTTATCTGATAACAACACCACTGCTTATCAGAAACTGAGAATCATATCAGCAGCTAAACATTTATCACATTTTGTAAACCTTATGAACTTAAAGGCTATACATGAACTAAGAAAAGTAAATTCACTTCAACACACCAATTACTCTTATAGATATGGTACACAGACAAACACTGATAAGGTTTTTTTGCAAGTAATTTGATTTCAAATATCAGAAAAGGTTCAATAGTGCCATGTACATTATCAGATCACAATGCTATTGTAGTCAACATTATTTTAAAAAGTAATAACTTAATACATCATAGAAGACTATCAGCACACATTGTTAAAATAAAAGGATTTAAGGAGTGGTATGTAACTGAGATCAAGAATTTCATAGAAATAAGTTTAAATGGTGAAGTAAATGATATCCTTTGGGAATCACTAAAAGCTTACTTAAATGGTAGAATTACATATTGGTATATAAGTAAAACAAAAAAATGGATAAAGAATTAAATACATTACAGACTAAAATAAGAATCTGCGGTGGTGCAACGGTAGCGTTGTTGCCTCACAGCAAGAGGTTCTCCCGTTCGATTCTCGGCTGGAGCGCCTTCTGTGTGGAGTCTCCATGTCCTCCCCGTGGTTGAGTGGCGTTTGAAAGACATGCATGAATGGGCGTGCCTTCGTTGAAGGTTGGGCGTTGGGCTGGCACTTCGGCACCATAAAAATCGACTGCCAATCATTAGCGGACCGGAGTTCCACTGTGGCGACCCCTAACCGGGAAAAGCCGAAAGAAAAACAACAACAGACTAAAATAGGTAAAATAAAGTTAGCCCTAAAACAAATGGACACTATTAGACAGTCAGAACTAAAACAAAATTGAATACAAAATACATTGAACTTCTAAATCATAAAGTATCAATAACTAAAACTTTAGATGTATTCAGTGAACCCAGAAAGCTTACATAAACTTGCTATTAGATCTAAGAAATGAATAGACTCAATCACATTAAAGAAATTACAATAGAAATAAATAACAAAAAGAAAGGAAAACAGACATTAAGTGTATTCTTGAGAGCTTTAGAATATTCTATGAAACTATAAATAAAATTTCAAATAGCTTACTCAATGATGAGATAGCAGAAGCTTTTCTAAAGGGAAATATAAAAATAAATTAACAAATGAACAATTAAAACATGATAGACCATTTACTTTAAAAGAAATAAAAGATCAAATTAAAACATTAAACAATAGGAAGGCTCTTGATTTAGATGGTCTTATACCTGAACTATATGAACTACTGCCAGATAATGCAGTCTTTATACTAGAAAAAGCTTTCTGCAAAATAAAAACTACTTCAGAGGTCCCCCATCATGGAAATATCCCCTCATCTCACCTATTCTAAAGCAAGACAAAGACCCTAGAAAATGTTCTTCTTATAGATCCATTTCACTCCTAACGTTGACTATAAGATGTTTGTGCCTGTTTTAGCCAATATAATTAATCTGGTAAAACCAGAATTAATTAACAATGATAAAACAGGTTTTATATTGAATAGACAGGTACAAGATAATATAATAAGGATGCACACACTAATAGGTTTATAGGTGTTTACTAGGCTAGCTACCACAAGGGCCATCCCAAATCTCAGACAAGTTCTGACACCCTTGACAAGTGTATGCATGGACCTGGGAGATGAACCATTTTCAGGTTACCTGTTTTCATTAGAGACATAGGTGCCAAACCAGGGATGAATTTTCTGGTTTCCCATCCAACTGTCCAAGATGCACTTGAATTGGGTTAGGGAGGAACTCTGCTTCACATGGATGGGGAGCCTGCTCCATAGATGGGGTAGTCTCTGGGATACATACCTATCTCTCAAGCAGGTCCTATTTATATCACAGGCAAGGTTTAAGTCTTTATAATGGGTAATTCTGGTACTGTTTGTTTTGTGGATATACAGGAGTTCCATCAGAGTGGGGTCTGACAATGCCCTGTATGCCAGGCATAGATCTCCCCTCAAAAGCCTGTAGGAGACAGAATAAAGCAATAGGGCCTTCAGGTGGTCAACATAGGACATATTACTTATGTCCTATATTCTTTTAGTGAGGAACTTCTGTGGATGTTCCAATTGTTGTATATGCCTGGGTAGGTACATACCAAAGGGGGCATTGTACTCAATGATAGGTCTGATGAATGCCGAATACAGTGGAACAATGACTTCCTTGGACATAGATGCCATACCTTTGTTTATAAGTTGTCCAACATAGAATGATTTCCTCACCACTATAGACACATGATGATCAAAGGCTAGATTACTATCTATGTGCGTCCCTAAGTCCCTGACTACTGGGTCAGCTCTAAAGAGTGTGTTGTCAATACGATAATTACCAGGGATGGATGACTTCCCAAAGGATACTATTATGCATGTCTTGGCATTTAATTTTAGTCCATGGCTCTGACACCAGGTGGTTGTCTGTGTCAGCCCTTCTTGGAGAACATTTGTGTCAGTATGAGATTTAATGACAGCTCCTAATTTGCAATCATCTGCAAATTTAGTCAGCCAGAGACCACTGACATTGGCCTTGACTTTTGAGAAGTAAATTCTAAAAAGGAGGGTCCAAGGACTGATCCTTGAGGGACTCCACTTGTGACTGGCCTATTTGTAGAGGTGGACTCCCCAATTCTAACTTCCTGGGTCCTGTCTGTGAGCCAGTTGGCTATCCACCGGGTGACATACGGGTTTGTACCTAACCTCTTGAGTTGGTCAACAATGCCTAAGTGGGGTATTGTGTCAAATGCTTTGGCCAGTTCAAGGTAGGCAGTGTGAATGATTTTGCTGTCATCCATTGCTTTGGTGACCTTCTCAAAGACGTCCACCATGTTGACTAGGCATGATCGTCCCTTGATGAAACCAAACTGGGTTGGGTCCAGTGTCTGGAGGTTTACTATATCTTTGTTGATCATCTCCATGATAATTCTTTCCATGACTTTATATATAAGACTAGTGAGACTTATGGGTCTGTAGTTTCCAGGGTCTGTAGATGGCCTGCCTTTGTGCAGAGGAATGACTGTTACCTTTCTCCATTCATGAGACATGAAGTCTGTTTGGAGGCTACAGTTAAATAGTAATTCCAGAGGCCATGATAGGTCATGTGTCATGCTATTTACAAGGTATCCTGGGATATTGTCTGGGCCCATTGATTCAGTGTTCTTGGTCTTAGAGACAGAATTAAGGACCTGTTCCCTAGTGATAGTAGGGGGAGTTATATTTGATGATATTTCCTGAGGGAAGGTTGAGGGGGAGAGAGGAGTAAAGTTGGAGGTGAATTTATCAGCCAGGAGGTTTGCTATATCTTTTGACTCAGTATAGGTGGCTTCATTTACAATGACCACTGCACACAATTGTGTATTGCCTTTGAGGTTTCGGACATAGCTAAAGAATGCTTTCTGGTTGTCCTTGGCCTGAGAGGTCAAACATGCCTCAAATTTGGCTTTGGCAGACTTTATTTGTCCTCGGAGTTGTTTGTTTAGTTTGATATTGCAGCAGCTGGAGAGGTGACCTTTGCCTTACATACAAGGGCTGATGAGAGTGCTTTATCCTGATGGGTGCTGCACCTCTTAATTTTTGCAATGATTTTCTTCCTCCTGTTATACATTCGATTGATTTTTGTGATTCCACCAGGATGGCTTGTTTTTTGAGTTAGTTCTGTACTTCTTCCTGGTGGATACAGCTGCCACCATGCAGCTATTAACATGCTTGTATGGGGTTTCTGTGAACAGTTCTGCATATGCAGAAGTGTTCCCAGAGTTTATAGGGGCTTGAAATGTTGCCAATTTCTCACTTAATAGCAGGAGTTTAGCCTTAAAATAGTTCCTGAATATTCCCAGTTTAGCTTGGGGTCCAGGTTTTATTTTTACTTCAAAGAAGACCATTTTGTGGTCTGACCTTATCAGGGAAGGCTTTACAGTAAGGGGTGTGCAGCACTCTCCCATATTAGTGAGGACCAGATCCAGTATGGTTGCACCCCTGGTTGGTGTATTGACTATGTGGTCCAGGGAGTTTGTCTTTACAAAATTTAGTAATCTCTGTGCATGTACATTTGATGTCATATAGGATTCCCAGTTAATACTAAGGTAATTAAAGTCACCCATGAATAAGGTATTGGGTTGGATGGTTAGTGTTTCTAATAAGTTTAAATACATGGTATGGGTTTCTTGGGTCATAGAGGGGGACCTATAGCTTGCAAGGAAGTAGTATTAGATTTTACCTATGATGATTTGAATATGGAGCAGCTCAAGTGCATTGTCCTGTTTGACCAGCTTTGAAGTATATTTATTTTTGAAGTAAATAGAGACACCTCCACCTTTTGTTCCTGCCTGTGAAGTAGCTAGTCTAAATGTGTGGAAGGCATTATAACCTTGCACTGGTGGCATGCTGTCTGCGGCTTTAAACCACATCTCAGAGACCGCACAGACATCAGCATTCTCTAGGGTAAAGAAAGCTTCCAGGGAGTGGAGTTTTTTGTTTAGACTCGTAGCACTGAGCAGTAAAACCTTTAGATTTTCTTGGTTTTTGATTTGCTATGTCGGAAGTACTTTCAGTTTGGCATTGCCTAAAAAGGCACTATGGGGGAAGACAATGTTTTAGCTAATATTCAAAAGCCTAGAGGGGAGAGGTGCAGACCATCCCTGGCAAAGCAGTGTGGTCTGTTGACCATCTCTTTCCATGCTGACAAATATTGCACCCCCTTAGAATAACACCAGAAACTAAGCCACTTATTAAAGTCAGTCATCTTTTGTTCATATTGTGGCATCATCCTTGGAGAAGGTAAAATGCTGCTTGATGCTAAGCTCATACCAGCCTGAGACACATATTCGGAGAGTTCTATGATGTGTCTCTTCATATAGTCTAGGAAGGTACGTCTCAGGTCATTTACTCCCACATGGACTATGACTGAGTCATATTGGTAACTGTGGTGCATTGACCTGAGTGCATGTGTAATGTGGCGGATCCCAGCCCCTGATAAGTAACTGACTGTAACTTTCTCCTTACTCAGTCTGGTGAGAGGGACATCAGTTTGTCTCACAACTGAGAATTCAATTACTAGAATTTTGAATTGTGTGGTGACTTGCCTTATGGGCTTAGAGGTAGAGGCTCCATGAGAAGTAGCTCTATGTGTTGATGTGGGTGTTGTTTTGAAAGAATGCGTTTGGGGCTGCTGAGGGTATTTCTTATGTGTACTTTGTCTAGGAGGTCTTTGTGGTTTAGCAAGGTTACATGTAAGTACCTCAGTATATGTGTGTCTATATGTCTGCTTTGAATTGTGTGTGATGGGTGCAGCATGTGTACTATTGACAACCTTGTTGATGTTAGGAGTACTTTTATGTGAGCGTTTTGCCTCCAGTGATGTTGTGTAAATACATATCTCACATACTATATCAGTTTGTTTGAAAATTAACTGGTTGTCAGTAAACATGAGGCAATTTCTACATTGCCTCAGGATGCCCATATCCACCAAGCTGGTAAAGGAGACAGTGTGAAAGTTCATGTCCATGGCAACAAACACTTTTTTGTTGATTAGACTGTTGGAGTAAGAATATCAATCACTGTCAGGAGTATCCAGTTTGCAACTATGTGGACAGTGCTTGTCACTGCAAACTAGTTGTCATGTATGCAACTGGATATTGGAGAAATTTCAATTGTACTTTTACAGGAAAAATGTCACTGAAGGTGTCTAAGTCTGTACAGAGTACTACCAAGCACTTGAGCAAAAACTAATACGTAGACCCTGAAAATTTAAGACTGAAGTATTTATGCAGATATTCTGAAGTTAGAAACAAATCAAACAGTACTTACTGAAAACAAAGAATTAGCTTGTCAAGAATGATGAAATGAGGGGAGTCACATGAATGGCTACTGCCTGGCTACTACTAATTCTGGTTTCACCACAGCTTCCCTCTGTTTAAATACAATACTCCTTTGCTTCTTCTCTCACCAGAAGCAAAATGTTAACATCAATCCCAAGAAGAGAAGCAGGCCACAGCCTGTTTGGTGATCCATAGACTTATCCCAGATGATGCAAGGGTCTGTAGGCTTGTAGACCTTTTCTGGTAGATGCCTCGAACAGCAACCAGACCAATCAGGTACGTTAAGCACAGACACTCACTCTCCAACCAGAAAGAGTAAAGAATCAATACACTCTGTTCCTACTCTCATTAGGATCAGAATATAAGCACAGATTCCAAGCTGTCACCTACAAAGCAGTTATTAGGCTTTCTCATGATCAGCAGTTTCCAGGAAATAATGTCACTGTACTCCTTCTCTCACCAGGAAAAAACAGAAGCACTAATCCCAAGATGACTACTGAGAGGCAGAATGTGGGCTCTCCAATAACTGGTGATCTTGCAATAGCTGCTTAAAGGTAAGATGAAAAAAATGGTTTCTCCTAAACACTGCAGTGTGTACTAAGCAGTTAGATATAAAAGTGGGTAACTTAAGTTTTAGCTGTCTAAAAAGTTAAGTTTTAGTGGAGAGTCACTATTTTTAAAAGAGCAAGACAGATTGAAAGGGGGGTGGGCACTTTTGTATTCTGGTACTGTGGAATACAGTAGGATGGCCAATAAATTTAAATAGTTGAAGGGGAGTGATTTCACAAAATGATAATTTTGTGCTTACTCACACCAGCCAGTAAAAGCAGAGAGGAAACAAGATATATGGTCACATTAACGGTTTACCTTTAATACTGCGAATTGCACAAGTGCGAGCATTCAAAACGGCGACTCTAATATGCGAAAAATAAATGCAAAAATTCTAAAATATTGAAAATCAAATAGTGGAATTTCTTTTGCTTATTTTCGCTCTTTTTCGAAATATAAACATCACACACATCTCACCGTGTTTAGCGTCAAGCCATAAACATAACAGCAAACATCAGAAGTGATTCCTTCAATGAAATTGCCAAAATAAAGTCCCATATTCACAGTAAGCAATGTACAGCTTCCTGAATTATATTCTGTGTCAGTAATCCCCTGAAAGTAAGGTGAGCCACAAAAAGCAAGTACAAGGATATTTAAAATCATGTGAAGGAGCAGTATTTTGCAACTGATTTAACAAATCCTCTAGGAGTGAACTCAGTATGTTTCGCCAGTAAACTTGTAAATGATACTTCTTTGTCCAATAGTCTCCTACGTTTTGGTGATGAAGGCAGACACAACAGCCTATGTCTCAAATCATCAACATGATTTTGCTCTAGTTGCACAGCTTGTAGTATGTCAAGCATATACAGTGTTTTCTTACCCAACAAACTACGTAGCCACCTGTGCCAACCCTCAACTGCATTCTGGCTACGAGGGTAGCCCATACCACAGGTGTCGTACTGATTCCAAAATGTGCAATCAAACAAAGGAGGCACTCTTTCACTTGTATTACCCCTCATACCATAGCGCTGTGGCCTGCCATATATATATATATATATATATATATATATATATATATATATATATATATATATATATATATATAGGTTTCCTTAAAGAAGGTACACAAAGGCTTATCCTCCTCTGGCATGTCAGCTTCGATTTCAGGGAATGTTTTACATATGTCCCCAGGGTCAACAAACGCTAATGCAGGTATCTCCTTGCACAGCATTGCAAAGGATATACTGCTTCCAAAGTGTCCTGCCAAATGTGTGTTGTATATTTCTCCACACAATTTGGCACAAATGGAACCAACAACCTTTGGTTAATGTGTTAGGCAGATGTTTCTGAATGGAATTCACTGCAGCCCTTCCGAAATTAGTTAACACCATATTGGGAAGTAATCTAAATTTATTTGCACTGCACAATTGCAAAACTATCCTCCAAAACACATCATAACATCTTTCACTTTTGCTGGGCAACATCCCATACACAACAGGTACCACCTTTCTGTTCACTCCACCAGTCAGTGCGCAATGTAAAGTATAAACTTGTCTACATTCAGTAGAGCTGATAGGGAAGGTCCCATCCATCATTAGGTATTCAGACTCACAAAGCATATTCAAATTATCCTTGGTGGTTATAACAACAACATTGGTATCACCTTCATTATCAGCACTATGTTTGATAATGAAGGAACCATTCTTCAAAGGTAGCATGTCAGCACTCAGTTCCCTGAGATTACGGAAGCCATTGCACATATCCAGTTTCTTCCTGTACCTCTGTCTCCCAATGGTCTGCTTAAGGGCACTGGTATTTGGTAACTCACTGACAACATCACTTGACGTACCGGCTAGGATGTCTGCAACTATTTTGCATGGGTCCTCCACAGATTGCTCAGCATGACATTTCAAATGTTCTTTTACTCTCATAACCTCCCCTTGCATTACATCGGGGGCATGGTAATGTGGTATGCTCTTCATCAGCCTACAGCCGTGCACATCAGTTTCAGTAACGCATCTGCCCTTACACCTTTCTCTGTTTTTCCTAGTACAACACCAATACTGCTTGACCTGAACAGCCTTTTCTTGGTAATACTGATACCCGTCAACTAGCAATAATTCCCGTCCCTTCTGTGTCGTACTTGTGCTGTATACTCAATTCACTTTGCCTGGTGCATAGTCCTGTGAAGTTCCTTCCCCAGGCTGTAACACATGCAATACATATTCACTACTGCAAAGTCTTTCACCGTACAAACAGAACATATAATACACTTTATACCACTTCTTATGCCAAGTCAACATTACAAGTGTAGTACAACTGTTAGGCTAGCTGGAATAACAATTCAATGACACTACATATATTCTGCACATAACTCAGGATAGCAATGAAAGCTTACACATGTTTGAAACAATATTCCTGCTTTATGCTGACTTTTTTTACTTGCTTTTTAAAATACACTGTAGATATTTTTACCTCCATAGTCCTCAGATCTTCCGATTCAATTATTTATCTTAAACTACTGAATGCCACTACCAACATGCAGATCAAACTATGCTGGGACCAGGAAGGGTTTTACAGGATGCTGGAGATATGTTATGATGTATGCGACATTGCTTAAGGTCGTATTGCATATGCGCGATTGTTAAATATGCAAATTATTTTGTATGTTCGTCTTTAAGTTATTCACACATATGGGTGTCGAATATCTGCTATCTTAAAAATGGTATTTCGACTTTTCTAAAGTAGCCCAAATATGATTTGCGGTAGTAAAGGTAAACCCAAATTAATATAAGGGGCAGGCAACTAGAAAGACAGTGGTATTTAAGAACACAACAGTAACAGGGTGGAAGGGGGGGGATTTCTGTCTGACTCACAAGAGACAGAGCTGTGGTCTCCTTTCAAGCTTTAATATGCAGTTAAAAGCAGAATATATGTAAAACACAGTGTAAAGAAAACAAATCACAGTATACTATGAAAGAATGCTTTATGTTAATTAAGATAGAAAAAACAATAAAGTAATACAAAATACAAGAAATAAAAAGCAAACTAACCTTTCCCTCACAGCAACCTGTTGCAGAGTCTGGGTGAGCCTTTCCAGTAAAGCTCTTAAATAGAAGGTGTAGTTCATAGCTCCACCACTTCAGTTTACAGATGACAGTGGTATTTAAGAAAACAACAGTAACAAGGTGGATGTGTGGGAAAAATTTCTGTCTGACTCACAAGAGACAGAGCTGTGGTCTCCTTTCAAGTTTTAATATACAGTTAAAAGCAGAATATACATAAAACACAGTGTAAAGAAAACAAATCACCGTATACGAAATAGAAAAAGGCAATAAAGTAATACAAAATGCAAGAAATAAAAAGCAAACTAACCTTTCCCTCACAGCAAACTATTGCAGAGTCTGGGTGAGCCTTTCTAGTAAAAGTAAATAAATAGACTATGCAAATAAAAATAAAAAAATAACTTTCTATCATTAGCCTTGATTTAGATAAAGCTTTTGACTCAGTCAGTTGGCCTTATTTATTTAAAGCACTTAAATAATATAACTTCTCAACTGAGTTAATAGCACTAATTTCAAAATTCTACATTAATTCTTGTGCTTATGTCAAAATAGGCTCCTTTCTTTCTAATTCCTTTAAAGTACAAAAAGGTACTAAACACGGTTGCCCATTATTTTCACCACTATTTGCACTGGGAATAGAACATTTTTCTAACTTTATTAGGCCTAATAAAAATATTTACAGTATAGAAATAGAAGATAATTTAGAACTAAAGATTCAACTCTTTGCAGATGACATTCTATTTACAATAGGAAATACAGAAAAATCACTAGAACACATAATTAGTTCTATGAGGCAATTTGAAACTATTTTGAAATTTAAATTTAATCAGAATAAAACAAGTATGCTATTAATCAATAGGAAATTAAAAAATTCATACAAAGTATTCTGATTTCAATTGGAGTAACAATCAAATTAAATATCTTGGTATCATCATCACATCTAATAGTAAAGAAATGATGCAAGTGAATTTTCAATTAAAATTATATGTCTAGTCACAAGCTGGAATAAAATTTTCCTTACTATGAAAGAATGCTTTATGTTAATTAAGATGGTAATTCTCCCTAAAATATTATTTATGTAATCATTATCATTGTCTCTACCAAAAATATTAATGAAAAAGCTTAATAACATTCTACTTAAGTTTCTTTGGCATCCCAAATAACCAAGAGTTTCTTTTAACTGGCACACAAAAGGTTGGGGAAATGGTGGAAAAGGATTCCCTGCTGTTCAATTGTATGCTACTTCAACTATTGTACAAATTCATTACATGCGTCAAAATGGAAACTAATAGATCAGGCAATATTATCTACAAACAACAAACATATTACTGTCATAAGAAAATAGTTCCTAACAGTTTTGACTGGCTATTAAAAGATTATTGTTTAAATGGAAACAATTTTTCTAATCAAATTCCCTATATAAATAATATTCTTTCTTCCTTCCAGAAGTTCATATATTGTAATTATTGTATTAAAGACTTAATCTTTTCAATATTTTGAATAGCATTTACAAATGAATACTTAGAAATTCACAATTTCATTAGAATGATAGATCTAAAAGAACAAAATAACTTAATTTATTGGCATAAATTTTTAAATGGAACCAAAATACATATTGTTTAAAACTCGTCTAGATACAATCACAATTCTAATAACTGGTTATTACTGCAAATATGACATTTTGTAAACTCAAAGATAAATAAGATATTTAACTTAGATATGAAACCTTTCCTCCAAATATTGGAATTCCTAATTAATATTAATAATAAAGTAATGGAAAATAAGTCTTACTTATCACAAATTTATATAATTCTCAGATTAGACATCTTATAATTCAATAATACTTAAAAAAACTACATCCTCTATATATTTGAAAATTTTCACCTGGAATTTCTTGCTCAAAGCTTTTGTTACATCTAATAAGATTACAATTATGCTAAATCAATTAGAATCAAATGCTGGAGGTGTGATTCTGATGTAACAGCAAATTGGATACATATGGTATATGAATGTGAGGTCATCTCACCTTTTTGGAAATAAATGAATACTTTATTCAAGCATTGTGGTCAGATAGATGTAATATTTCCAAGTCAATTATTTTATTTAATGATCCAGTCCCAGAAATAATTCCAAGGACTTAAGTGCCTCTTCTTTGGCATATACTAGCAATAGCTAGGAAAATAATAACCAAGAGATGAAAAGGTAAAGCTATTCCCTCTAGTACTGAATTTTTTTTTACAATGGCAAAAAGGATGAGAACATCTAACATTACACATTAATTTAAGTCTTGGCTAAAACTTAAAGATTTGCTTGACAATATTAACTGTTGTTAATTTGTATTACATTGATATATTGCACAGCTGTGGATACATGTAAATAGTTATTTCTTTGTTTTATATTACTCTGCTTGTTCATTGTTATTAAAACAAAATAAAAAGTTTTTCAAGGGAAGACTTTGACTTCAAATAATGGTATCACACCCACATTAAGATTACAGGAGGAGAATTGCAATACATTGAGTATGATATATGTTGCCACATTTTCAAAATGACCCTCATTTTATGTTGACAAAACATAGAGACCTATGAAGAAAAGAACTTATGAGCAAATTATGATATTGTAAAATGCAATAACAATAATGCTCTTTTCAAACATACCTTAGTTTGTTCTGTTTTCTTAGAAAAGGTTGATATAAATCCTAGAGGTGAAACTTGGGAGACTACAATAGATGATAAGGAACTTATCTGGCAGCTAGGGCTGGACGATAGTAACCACCCAGGTTTAAATGATGTTGTTAATCTCCTGCTACTGCATAAAATGAGATCAGCTAAACTATAAGAAAAATAAATATGTTAAGCATTCAAAGTAAAGATGTTTTATTTTAATGATCATTGTTTATTATTATAATCAATTTTATTTTAGTAGTGAGGCATTCATTGTATAGTAATTATTATTAGGATCTGGAGTATTAGAATATTAACTGTGTGTTCTTTAAATTTAATAACAAACTTAACTTTGTTGAGGATTGGTCTATTTGAGGCATATGATTTTTATGTACCTTTAAATAAACTTGTTGCTCTTTTCAATTGTTTGGTTCTGATAAAGTCCTAATGTTGATTTATATGATGAAAGTGCTTTTTAAATGTTGCAGTGCTTTACTTTTAATAAAGTTACATACAGCTGTTCTAGTGTGTCAGTTCATTCTTTTTGGTTCTGTGAATGTGCAACTTGATTCTGGCATACTTGTTGGGTTCTAATTGTTTTATTTGTACACCACCACATTTTTGTTTAATTGTTTTAATAACCTTTTATAGAGTAAATAGATGATTCTTCATCATCATCATCATCATCATCATCATCATCATCATCATTGCCAATCCCCTTTTTCCCATTTTCTACATGGGGTTGGGGTATCATGTCAACTGTTGCTATCACTCTCAATTCAATGCCACACTCCTGCCTTCTTTAACACTCATGGCTGACTGTTGCAGAACTTCTGTCTGGATACCCTCATTTCCTTTTGCCTTCTTGCTGTCTGTCCCGAATCTTCTTCATCAGACTGTCTTCTGCTTTTCTGCATGTGCCCAATCCACTGTAATCTGTTCTCTTTGATCTTTTCTGCAATTGGAGCTTATGTGGGTTCTGCTCTCATGTCCTTATTTTTCATCTGTCCCATAGTACACATCCTACACCTGTCTCAGGCACTTTATTTGTATCACCTCTAGCCTTCCTCAACTGCTCTATCTTTCTTGCCCATGTTTCTGTACTGTACACTAATATTGATTGCACCTCTGTTTTGTACACCTTACTTTTCACCTTCTTTCTCATTCTTCTGTCATACACTACACCTGACACTCTATGCCAGTTGGCTTCAGCCCCTCTGATTCTAACTTTGACTGGTTTATTCAGACTTCCCTTCTCCTCAGCCACCCCTCCCAGATATTAAAGATGTTAACATGCTCCACTATCTTCCCTTCTATCTCTTTTCTCAGCTTCTTTTGATTTTCCTAATTTGCTGCCATTATCACTGTCTTATTTGTACTCACTTTCATCCCATGCATCTTCAGTTTTGCATTCCATTTCTCTATCCTTTGCTAAAGTTCTTGCTTTGAGTCTGTTTGTAATACCATGTTGTCTGTATAAAGCAACTTTGTTGATTTGTTCATTCTGACCTGTTTGCTACTGTAGTCCATCACTAGTATGAACAGCAGTGGGCTCAGAGATGAACTCTGAAGTGCACCCACTTCCACTGGAAACCCCTCTATAAGGCCAAACATTTTTTATACGTGAGTCACTGGGTCTGTGTGCATAGCTTACACTAATTCTGTCAATGTTTCTGAGATTTCGAACAACCTTAGGACTGACCAAATCAGCTTTCTTGGGACCTTGTCATATCCTTTAAGCCAAGTCTGGGAATACTCACTTGGGCTCTTTCTTCATATCTAGGTTCTTCTCAATTATCTGTCTCACTGCATACATTGAGTCAGTTGCACTGCATTCTGATCTGAATCCAAACTGCTTATCTCCCATCTTACTTTCTACTACTTTTGCACCATACCTCTCAATCTGGAAACATCAAAAGTCTGGACAAAGCCCATGAAAAATAGGTACAAATCATAAATCGTAAGAAACATAAAATTTGCATACATAGTTATGTAACCCGGCCCACTGCAATGGAATTGTGGGATACCAACTTTCAAATGCAAACTGAAGAACAGACAATCACAATATGGCCCCAGAGTCCCCCTACAACCATTCCAATGTCCCATTACCTGGTTACTTCACCCCATTTACCATAAACACTAATGTGCATACTGCTTTACTTCTACAATGATTATTTGGGGTTTATTTTACATTTCATAGCACAAACACTAATAGACATCTGCTAAACAAATCAATACAGTCTCACAATGAAAATAGACTTAGCATTCAAATTTCTCTGCCCTTGAAACTCACATTCATTGAAACGGCATTGAAACCCACATCCAAAGAAAACTGCATCTGGCCAGTGGCGGATAAAGATTAACTTTGGGCTGTTTTTAAATCATAGGGCCCTTGCACACGAAACAAGAGACATACATATGTTCTTTGATACACCTTTTTTACTTTATTAAATTATATTCCTTGTATAATACAGCACACTTGTTAGAACACATTTTAAATTTATTGTTCAAACATTTTTCCAGTAAGCGATGAAACAAAATGCATGAGCCATTAATGACAAAACTGCCCAATTCAGAACATTTCCATCATAAAAGTCTACTCAAACTTCTACAATCCACCAGTGTCAGTAAATATACACAATCTCTGCAGAAGTAAAAGTCATCTAAATTCCATGTTAAAGAGATTTGTAACTAGGTTGCTGATAGCAAACAACTTTCTGTTTCATTCGTCTACAAGTAAAGCGCCTTTTGCCCCTGAAGAATAAATTGCCTATGTTACATTAAAAAATGATAAGCTAGTAATATTTTAATAGGGAATGTATGGCAAACTGATAACAGGCTCATAGTTAATAGGTATCTCTACCAAAGGAGGATATTCTCAGGACTGCAGCATCCACTCTCTTTAAAAGTATAACACAGCACAGTATCAGCACTCCATCTACTGACTGTGGGAGTAAAACCCACAGCCTTCTGCAGCAAAAGCAAGTATACTACCTGTTGTACTGCTAACAGCAAGCAAACTTTGCATAGGTAGCACTAAACTTCTCTCTTTCCCTGATGAACTGTGCAGCACAAGAACTCAGGAAAAAGCCAACATTTATTGGGTTGGACAAAGGCCCAAAACCAGGGACACATTTTAAGCATTGCTTGTATAATCTTAGAAAGCTGCTAGAATAAAATGTTGTTACCATGTGTTTCCTAAAAGATAGGAAGGCAAACTTAAATGGTTATCATTATTTAGTGAATTCAGTTCTCATTGATTTGCCAGAATAAAATAAAATTTATGGTTTTTAACATTTGTTTACTTGGAAAGTCTGACTTGGAACAAAGCTAATTTTCGGCAGAGGCCAGGGGAAAAATGCTTCAGATGCATAGCTTTGTATTGTGGGAGGAAGCCAGAGCACCCAGAGGAAACCCACACAAACACAGGGAGGACATCATGCAGACTCCACACAGACGGCACTTCAGCCAAGAATCGAACCAGAGAACCTCTTGTTGTAAGGCAACAACACTAACACTGCATCATCCAAATTTTAAGAGGAACAGATCAAAAGTATGAGCCAAACACATTCCAAACATTATGGGAACATTTATACAGTTGAGAGATATAACTCCTTCAACCAAAAGTGGTGGATCATGCTGCTGTTCTGGAACTCACATAAATAGAAGGTTGGATGGATCCCACATGTGACATTAGATTAGACTGAGTAATAAAAAAAATATGAAGCGATACAATGGAATAACATATATAACAAGCAAACATGCCCAAGGGAAAACAGAAGAGACAATCCCATTCCTGAGTGTATCAAGGTAAACTCTGAAAAAAGGAATGATGCTTCCATTACCAAATTAAAAAATATATACAAATACAAAGAAATACAGCTAAATAAATTCCTCACTGGTAATTAAACATTTAGGAGTTACATATATGGAATTGCAGTACTCCATATGCATCCATGAAATATTAATAAATAGCTATCTTCTCTCTGAAATATATCACCTAGTATGCTGTTCTTATGATGATTACAGGGCAATCTGATTATATCATTCAGGCTAAACGGTAGCTGACACTTCATCAAGGTAAACTATCATTTTCTTTGTATTAGTCAGACTCATAAAGTCCATAGTGGTGGTCATGTTGAATGAAGTGGCATGTTATTATGTGGGTTTCACAATAGTGGTGACTTTAATTACTAATTTTTTGCATTTGCATATTAGCTGCATAGTTTGCATTTACATTGGTTTCAAACAGATCTATGTAAACTTATCTTCAGGCCATATGAGTAGATGGGTAGAGAACTGAGGCTGTTGCTCCTTGTACTTAAGGTGCAGGGTTTGAGCCTGAGTAACCCTAACCACCAGACAGTTCTATCTGGGATTTGACACACACACACACACACACACACACACACACACACACACACACACACACACACACACACACCTGTGCATTCAATGTTCTGTCTGGCTTATTATGTGCATTCAGTGGTCTGTCTGTCTGTCTGTCCCAATATATATGTGCATTCAATGTTCTGTCTGTCTGTCCTGATATGTATGTGCATTCAATGTTCTGTCTGTCCCAATATGTGCATTCAAGTCACCAATTATCAACATCAACTCATTTTGTCCTGCTTTATCTAGTAGCTCCTGCAACTGCTCTCTGAATGTGGTCTTTTCGTCACTATCAAAAATCTCTGCTGTGGGGCATAGGCTGAGATTATGAATAATGTCCTATCATTAGGCTGGAGTCTGATTGCTACAAGTCTGTCACTAATTCTGTTGACACGCCTCACTGTTTTCTGAAGCCTGTCTTTCAGACCACAGTTCCACACTATTTCTAGCTTGTCCTCCTGAGTATTATACTCTGGATCCCAAGCCAAGTGGCTTTGCAGCACTGCCCTTCCATCTTGTCTCTTAGGATATTCAGCCTCCTCCATACCATCATGTCATCCACTTTCAAGATCCATGTTGTCAGTGAACCTACACTGATTGTAGCAATTCTAAGTTCATGTTTGGCAGGTTGATTGTTATCTATGTACAGCTTTCCCCCAACAGAACTATCCCAGGTAACCCAGGATGGGCAACTGAATACTGGCTGGTCAGCCAGTAGCTTCAGAGCTGTTGGGCTTTATGATGGGTGCACACTGGCCAATAAGATCACATAACCCTTCCCACTGGCACAGGTTGGAGTAGTGTGGGTCCTCAACCCAATTATCTCCAGCAAATATCCATGCCCATTTGGCAACATTAGTCAACAAGATCGAATCACATAGAGCCATATTTTTACACTAACACTTGGCTAGCCCTGCCATGGCATAAAGTCTGTGATTTATATTCTCGTATCTTGAGGATACTATACATCATAAAGCAGTTGGTCTATGCAACGTTTCCTCTATAATGTACCATGTAGAGTCTGTGCTACAGCCCACAGCTCCACTCATTGGTGAGTTTAAGATAGAAACACTCAGCATGTTTTTTTTCAGAATTGGTAGGAACACCAAAGAGACACAGGGAGAACATACAAACTTCAAACAGGCATTGGCTGGAGATCAGGATCGAACTTTGCACCTTGTGTATGGGAGACAAAGACCTTAACCATTGTGCCATATGGACTCTTCATGATTGTTTTCCAGTCTCTGAAAAAAAAAGCAAACATCCCCTGCTATTTAACATACTCTTCTACAGTCTTGCTTTAAAAGTTTTCACTTGAATAATTGATCAAAATACCAGGAATTCTCAAAATAATGGTTTGGTTTGTTTTATCCAGATTAAATGTATTATTCAAGGCACAGAAGGTTTATTTTATTTATGGAGCATTGTAGGAATAGACTGGATTGGTCTTGATAAATAAATAAGTATATCATACACAGATACAGTAAAAAGTAATTTCTGATTTCTTGTTATTGTACCTTTGATAAATGATTTATTTTGTAACAACAGAATAATGTCTTCAAATAGATATTAAAAAGTAAAAGAACAAGAGGCAGACCTGTCTAGTCCAATTAAGAATATGCATTGGAATTGAGTAAATTCCATAGTAGGTCTAATATATGAACCCAGGCAGTATTTAGTTGGTTGGTTGGTTGGTTGGTTGGTTGGTTGGTTGGTTGGTTGGTTGGTTGGTTAGTTAGTTAGTTAGTTAGTTAGTTAGTTAGTTAGTTAGTTAGTTAGTTAGTTAGTTAGTTAGTTAGTTAGTTTACAGTTGCAATAAATTTGCTTATGGAGGATTTTTTTCAGTTCAAGTTGGAATGCTTTGAAAGATTGAATGAATTTTATCTTATCTATAATGGCTTCCAATATTTTGGATGCCAGGATGAAAAATGTATGCTAGGTGCAGAGTGAGACTGGAGTGAGGAATTTGTACATTTGGACCAGAATCAGGGAAAGACTGTGGTCTATACAGAGCCAACTCTTTCTCTGCTACTCTGGTTGAAAATTAGAGAAATCTCTCTATGTAGATGAGCTTGAAGGTGAGACACCTAAACAAGGGTGATTCTTCGAGAAATTGGTTACAATTTTAGGGTGATGTAGTGATGTTTTCTTCAAGGACAGAGGGTTATAAATTTACATATGTTCTTAGATGCAGTTTGCAGTGTGTTATTGCTTTTTGTGAGGCTGAAGCTGTGACTTTAAGCCATTCTCAAGCTAAGGGAGAAGGACATTTTGCCAGTGGCTATCCTGCTTGAAAGACAGAGAAAGTAGGAGGTCTTTCTCTCCCAAAAAGCAATTTGTTGACATTGGATTTTGTAACCAGTACGTTGGAAGATATACAGGCTGCGGTGGTGCAGCGATAACATTGTCGCCTCACAGCAAGAGATTCTCCCGTTCGATTCTCGGCTGGACCACCTTCTGTGTGGAGTCTGCATGTCCTCCCCGCAGTCGATTGGCATTCGAAAGACATGTGTAAATAGGCGTGCCTTTGTTGAAGGCTGGGCATCGAGCTGGCACCTCCGCACCATAAAAATCTACTGCCAATCATTAGCGGACCAGAGTTCCGCTGTGGCGACCCCTAACCGGGAAAAGCCAGAAGAAGAAGAAGAACAACAACAACAATGTTGTGTTGGAAGATGGGTGCGAGGTCTAGCTAGTCCCTTAGATATTTATGGTTTTATACTGTTTCTAAAGGGTCAGTGTTGTTGACTGTGAATGACCAGCTGGATGGGACCCTGGCAAGCTTTTCTGTTGTACCAAAGATCATAGATTTAGTTTTCTTAATATTTAATATGAGTTTGTGTATCTGGAGCCAAACACTGACATTAAAGAGGTGTTGTTTCAGTTGTTTTTCAATGCTGCTGGATGTGGGGCTTGGCCTATAAGTACCTTTTTATCTGTGTAGAACATTATGAGAAAGATGTATTGGACAGATGGAAGTTAATAATTAGTGAGAACAGCATAGTATAAACCATTTTTTGTGTTTGCATGTAAAGAGTTTATGTAATTGCTGATAAAATTGATAATGACTTTGAAAGGGACTACCTATATAGAAAACTGCAGTAAGGTAATAAAACAGTGATAGCTTTGTTTATGACTGCATTGTGCTGCTACGTCCTACTGCCAGATGCATTCTCTGTTTTTATTTTAGGGTACCTTCTTCTAATTTTGGGCAAATAAATACATTAATAAATAACAAATGCCTGAAGTGCTGGCCACTAATTTGGGGGAAATGTCTCTTTCATCAGAGTAGATTATAATATTTTGGGAGGTGGTGCTATAGGGGCTCAGTCCCTGACTATGATTTGTGGGGGTTGTGCGCCAGAGAAGAAGTACTGCTCTGGTGTTCTTAGTACTATCTGGCACAGTTTCAAGAAATGTTTATTCTGAAGTAGACTGTAAGAGTGTGTGTTGGGGGGAGTATGTTTGTGTGTGAGATTATAGGCTATTCTCGATTGATTAAAGTATATTTGTATAACTGGCATTCTGTTAAATAATTACTCAAAAAATACAGGAAGTAATATTTGTTATTTCTTTTAAGGAAGGTTATTTGGTGATGTGAGATTTAAAAAAAAATCTCACTTCATGTTAAAAATGCTGTCTGGTCTGTATCTGAAAATGGCTGTATTTCAGTTCCTAACTTTTTTTTTCATTCATTCACTCTCCAGTAAAAATACCCTGTTCATGGACATGTAGGAGACAAAGCCTGATACATATTGGGCATAAAGCCGACAATCTTATTCCAGAAGGGGCACAAGTCCATCAAAGGATACACACACACACACACACACACACACACACACACACACACACACACACACACACACACACACACACACACACACACACACGCATACACACACACACACACTGCACACACACACACACACACACACACACACACACACACACATTCATTCATTCACATGTGACATGTACACATGCTCATGACACTGCCATCAAAAACATTTTATAATGGGTTTTTGGACAAATATTTTAAAACCTGTCAAAATATGTTTCCTAAATTTAAATGTTTTCACTATTTTCACTCTAAAAGTTCACAGCAATATTTTATGCACTCCCTGACATAAGACTGAAGCTTAAATAACTGAAGATCATTAAATAAAATCCTGAAAGCTAGGAAAGAATGAAACTGAAGATAACTGAAAATTAAAATACTGAATAAGTTCTTTCCCAAGGCTTTTGTTAGCACATTTGATTTTCTCCCTATTAAACACCTTTCAATGTGCAGACATTAAAAAGAGGTACAAAGACTGCAGAAAGTAGGTTCATCCAGCCCAAAGTCTGGACATCTAATTAACATAAAATTTGAATACTCTATAACATGTAACTCTTCCCAACTTCCTATAGGATTGTGAAATACTACTCAGACAGCAATACAAATGATGCAAACATAAGCATGTTATCAAAGACACCATCTAAAATCTGTATAATTTAATGAATGATGTTACAAAAATTTACAGTACAGAGTCATTTACTTTTGCTTCTGAAAAAGGGAGATGTATCATATAGGTCCCTTTTTATTTAGATTACTGGTAACACCAGTATGAGGATTAGGTAGGCTGTTTTTCTGTGCACTAAATATTATATAACCAGGGAGTGTGTGTGTGTGTGCGTGTGTGTGTGTGTGTGTGTGTGTGTGTGTGTGTGTGTGTGTGTGTGTGTGTGTGTGTGTGTGTGTGTGTGTGTGTGTGTGTGTGTGTGTGTGTGTGTGTGTGTGTGTGTGTGTGTGTGTGTGTGTGTGTGTGTGTGTGTGTGTGTGTGTGTGTGTGTGTGTGTGTGTGTCTCTGTGTGTATATGTAGAGGGGGAGGATTCAGAAAACAGTGAGAAGAGGTACATCAAGTCTGAAAATAGGTACATATGTCCAAAACAGGTAAAGTTGAGAAGAGGTACTGCTGCTACAATTACTACTATTACTACTACTACTGCTACTACTACAACTACTCCAGTTACTACTACTGCTACTCCCACTACTACAAGTACTACTACTACTGCTACTACTACTACTACAATTACTGCTACTACTGCTACTGCTAGCACTGGTCTATATTACCATGTTGAAAGACATGTTCATTGAACACATCTTAATCAACACGGAAATATCAAACATTTAAAATCCCAAACAGCCACAGCAAATTTTTTCCCAGGGGAAAAAAAAAATCACTCTGCCGTCATTGGGGATTTGCCCTTTTCCCCACCGTAGTGTGATCTCGGAGTTGGTATATTTAGTTGGGGGGGTGTATATGTAGGGTTTGAAAGTTTTTTGTTTTTTTTTTTGTGTATGGTCATGCAATTTTTTTTCCCCTGGGAAAAAATTTGCTGAAGCTGCAGTTCAGGATTTTAACAGGTCGATATTTCTGTGTCAATTAAGACGTGTTCAGCAAACACGTTTTTCAACATGGTAATATAGACTCGCTAGTACTACTACTACTACAATTACTATCACTACTACTGCTATTACTACTACAATTACTACTACTACTACTGCTACTGCTATTACTACGGGTCTATATTAAATCACTGAACGCTTAAAAAAGCGAATGGTGATTGATCAACACTATGTGAGTGAAAGCTTACAATGTCGAAGTGTCAGAACATCGCTGTTCCAACAAAAAAAATAAAAAATAAAAATCAATTACATTACATTAAGTGGGGGGCTATGCCCCCCACACCCCCCTACTTAAATATACCAACTCCGAGACCGCACTACAGTGCCAAAAATGGCAAAGTACCGAAGCGGCCAAGCAAATTCTTTCCCAGGGAAAGAATTCGCTTAACAGCCGCTTTGATATTTTCTGTTTTCTGCCTTTTAAGTTTGACCAAGATGCATTCAAAAGAATGCGTCGTTGGTCTTCTAATATAGACCCAGTACTACTAATACAACTACTAGTACTGCTACTGATGCTACTACTACTACTACAATTACTACTATTACTGCTACTACTACTACTGCTACTGCTAATACTATGGCTACAAGAACTACTACTACTGCTGCTGCTAATACTACTACTACTACAAGAACTACTACTACTACTGCTACTGCTAATACTACTACTACAAGTACTACTACTACTACTGCTACTGCTAATGCTGCTGTTACTACTACTACAATTACTACTATTACTGCTTCTTCTATTACTACAGCTACCTTTTACTACTATTACTACTTCTGTAGCCCTTAACTGTCCACATTTTTACACTATGTTCAGATTTTTACCTATATTTTTGGTCTGTTCCTCATAAAATTTATGGCTTTCTGGCAAAGCACTAAGGACTGAAGTCACTAAATATGCATTTGTGCTTCAGACTTCATATCCTTCAGAAAACGCATGCTAATACAAAACCTGTCATTCTAGCAACTTTCAACGTTTATAGGAACGATATTTAAAATCAACCCCTGATTTGGGGCCTTTGTTCCACATTATTTTTGTCTTTGTCCAGATTTCTTGTACTAAGAGGTTGAGATTTTATTATTATTATTAGTATTACAACCCTTTATTCTTTTGCCACTTGTCCTGAGACTATATTTCCACAAGCTGCACTACCTTTATCTGCAAAAACAGAAAATCACCACAGACTATATCCATGACATTTGTTTCCTCCATACACTTAAATAATTTCAGTGCTTATCAGCAAAGAACAAAACTTTCCTGCAATTATATTGTAATAGAGACCCCTATTATTGCATGTAGTGCTGGTTACAAAATGCCATTGCAACTCATTCTGATATGAATTGAAGTTATTATACTTTTTATGCAACATTTGCAGACAGTAAAATGTCCAAAGCCAGAGCAAAGAGCAGGTTGCTGATTTTTAGGTTCATAGGTTTAGAGGTTTAATTGCTAATGAACAAGATAATAATTGACTTCTTCTGAGACAATGAGTGTTGCTGTAAAACAGCAGGAGAAATGTTGTTGCAAAGAAAGCATATGGTTTGCAGAACCACAGCTTTAGGCAGGCACAAAACAAAACCATCCATCATATGGAGGAGTAGAAAATGCTTTTGATTTTCATAGAGTTCTTGAAGAGTCCCACCATATTAAGCCTCAGTTTATGGAAATAACTGGAATTAGCATCATCAAGAAGCAACAGATGTTGAGGACCTGGGCTATTAAACTTCATAACATAACGTCATAGGTTGTAAACATCACACTTTGTGTGTGTGTGTGTGTGTGTGTGTGTGTGTGTGTGTGTGTGTGTGTGTGTGTGTGTGTGTGTGTGTGTGTGTGTGTGTGTGTGTTTATTTGCTAGGGCTGCATTTTAGAGGAAAGCACTAAATGGACTAGAGTGACCATTCATATCAAATGGAAGCTCGTTGACCTTAATTAATTATTTTAAATAGTATATTAATAATTAATAATTCATAATACCAAGCAACTTTATACAAGCAATAATAATTTAAATAGCACAAAACTTTTGACATGTTTTTCACATGGTTACCATATGTACTTTTCCTATAAATAAACAACCTCTGACTTACTGGGAGTGAGAAAAATCCTTATAGGTTCATAGTTTATAGGTGTGCACTAGGCTAATAACCACTGAAGCCTTTTAAGCATAGATATGCATCCCAAATCTCTGACAAGTCACTAGTGTAAACAAGGGCTTGAGAATTGAAACATTTCAAGTAGGAGCCTGGGAGATGAACCATTTACAGCCTGGCTATGTCCATTAGAGCATAGGTACCAAACCAGGGGTGACTTTCCTGTTCTCCATCCAGCTGTCCAAGTTATGTTTCAGTTGAGTTAGGGAGGAATTCTGCTTCACATGGATGGAGTGCCTGTTCCAGTGAAGGAGTATTCTCTAAGGGATCTACCTTATTTTGTCGAAATCCCATATTATCGAATCCCAGTTTGTCAACATTCAAAATATTGAAATCCCACATCATCAAGCCAGTGTAACAATGAAGATCTACCCAAGGTAAGTAACCACTTACCCCCCCCCCCCAAAAAAAAAAAAAGCAAACCACACCATCCCTAACCCTCTAACTAAATATACCAACTCCGAGATCGCACTGCAGTTGGGAAAAGGGAAAAGTTCAACATCTTGCACAGCAGGTTACTTGCCCTGGAAAAATCTTCATTGTTCCGCTGCTTTGATGAAGTAGGATTCGATATTTTGAGTGTCGACAAACTGGGATTTGATAAGATGGGATTTTGACAGAGTCAGGTAGACCCTGTCTAAGATACATACCTGTCTCTCCAGTAGGTCCTATTTATATTGCAGGCAAGGTTTAAGTCTTTAGCACAAGTAAGTCTGGTGCTGTTTGCTTTTTATCTTATAAGATGTCCTCAATAACAGCAAATTTAATACATGGGCAAGCAACCTGTTTCACTCAATAAAGTAATTTTAAATGAAAGAAAATAATCTGGCAAAGAAGAATATACTACCATGACATAACATAGCGTGGTTATAATGCAGGCGTTGGTAAATATAACTGATACTTACTTACCATATCAGATGATTTGCCAGAAAACCATCCATACTAGGTAACTGCTACAATGCCCTGTAATGTTATTCCAGGTTCACCAAATTTCAAAATTTTCTCCAACTTTCATATTCAGTGGTGACTGTGACTGACATTATGAAAAAACATACCACACTATAATGGTGAGCTCTACCCTGAGCTTCCCAGTTTGATCCCAATGCACTAAGTATCATTTGAAAGACAAACAAAACAATATAAAATTATATATTTGCCCATGTCACAGGAGAATCCATCCACAGTATTTGGATGAAGTGATTGTTCAGATACAGGGTGAAAAAAATGGTAGGAGGCTAATAAACATCCACCAAAAAGATCAGATGGTATGGTGAGTAAATATTTGTTAGAATTAAATTGCTTCTGCAGTGGGTAACTTTTGGGAAAACTCTCAAGCACTAGAAACTTCAGCCACCTTGGAAGTTGGAGGTTGTCGCTGGAGGAAGGTCAAAAAACTAAAGCTTAGAAGGCCAAGCCCCCTACCAGTGAAGCACCAATGGAGGACCTACTCCAGGAAAGCCAATCCAAGTAATAATGCTTGGTTAAGGTATGAAACAATGACCATGTTGCTGTAGTACAATGGTAACAGGGAAGATATTATTGAAATAAGCCCTGGAAGTAGCCGCAGTCTTGGAACAATGATTTGAGATAGGACATACCTCACAAATGTTTAATTTTAAACAAAATGTCCACATTTTTGTATCATATTTTTGGACTGTTCCTCATAACATTTGTGTTTTTTTGGCAAATCACGGATGATTGAAGTCACTAAATAATGTCGGACATTTGAGTTTCAGACTTCATATCCCTCAGAAAAATGCATGCTAACACAAAAACTGTTTATACATGCAACAATTAAAATCTGCCTGTGATTTGGGGCCTTTGTCTCCCATTATTTTTGGCATTGTCTAGATTTATTGCACTAAAAGGTTGCGGGCAGCAATATTTTCCAAATGGGCAATTAACCATTTGATGAAAAAAGACAGTACAGTTAGAAATCCATTTGAAAATGATGGCATAATGACTGCAAACTCCTCTTTACCAAGTGCTAAGAAGACAAAAGTATACTTCCAAGGTATGAATGGCTGTCTCATCTCTAGATTTCCCCTGAAGAGAAATGAAGGAGATGATTGGACTGGTTTAACAGCAATTTGGAAACATGTTTTGGAGGAAACATAAGTTAGTCCTAAGAGGCAGATGATGTTTTTGAAAGCCCAAATAGAGTTCACTGCAGTTAAGGGCCTGCAACTCAGAGATTCTGCAAGATGAGGTGATGGTCACCATTGGCTGAAAATCACTGAAGGATGAAATGTGCTGTTCTGGTAATTACCTTAGGGGAGTGCATTTCAAGGTATCAGCTGCAGCAATCTCGCAGTTTAGTGTCTAGTGTATGTACTGTGACTTGCCAATCCACAATGAGCAGTCCTTTTAGTCATCTAGTAGTGGCTTGGAGGTTAAACTCAGGACTAGAGACTCTATTTTTCTGGCCTACCCTTGAGTTGAGAAAAATGAAATAACTAGACTTGAGGAGAGCCCCACAGGACATTCTGCACAGCTGGGACCACAGTGTTGGCCTAAGCGTCAGATGCTTCTACTCTGTTTACTGAATGGTGGAACTTTTCCTTATTGATGTAGGATTGCATCCTTATAGGCCATGACTTGATGTCAAAACTGTGTTACATGCAAATCTCTTATGATACCACAATGCATTCAGTGTGTACTGCCTTGAGCAGTGGTGCCTTAATGTTTGCCTTTTACTTGATTGTTCCCTCTCGCTTTAAGTATACTCAGGCTGCTGCAGTAGCTAGGAGTGGGGGAAGTATATCCCTCCCTCCCTCCCTCTTAATCTCACCAAGGAAATATAACTCTGATGATCTAGACATTCTTTTTCTTTGAGATCTCACCCACAGGTCCCTCCAGATAACCTATTTTTGGAGACCCTCAAGATTAAGAAGACCACCATAGACTACTACTCTTTTGCCTTCTCTCTCCAAAAATGGAAAAAAAAAACATTATCTGGTGAGGAAGGATAAGAGCCTTGAATTATCTTTTTCATGGAACCTGTCCTAAAGTATGTAATTTCTGACGTCTTAAAGCATCAGGACTGAGATGATTCAGTTCTGAAGAAAGTAGATATCCTCTGAAATCCCACACATCCTGATCAAACCTTTCATGGTAAATTCCTGTGTGATTTCTTTGGTCTGGCACAGACCTCAGAGATCACATCATCTTTTCACAATGCCATATCATAAGGACAGCAGAGAGCCTGTGAGTTGTTTAGAACATGAAGCTGTCCCGTGATTGAAACTTGAAGAAGGATGTGCTGAGTGACATCATGTGATGTCAAAGTTTGAATGTATATTAGTGGGCATATGCAAGGCACAGTCAGCTACATGGGGAGATGTAGGGATTCCCTTACCTGCAAAAGTATTGTTTATTTTCACTCGGTCCATTAAGTTCATATTTTGCATTTTTTCTCATATATGTTTAGGGTTATTTGAGGTTTTTTCTGTTTCCGGCTTTTGAACTTTTAAGGGTTTTATTCTTTACTCTTGAGTGCTTTTGATACTTGTGCTTCAGTCTTCTGACTGGAACATGAGAACTGCATGCAGCCTGTCCATTGTAACATTTTCAGGCATCTTTAGTAGTTACACAATTTTATGCCATAGCCATGGAAATTACTCACAAACTGTTAACAGTCTTTGAAAACAGTGAGTGCATGTATATGTGCATTTGTTAAGAAACCCTTCTAATATTCAGTTTGAAGAGCTATGTAAAGGGCACTGCACTATGACTGGCATCACCAAACAAATATTAAAACATAAAAGATCAATTATGTAGAGTAGGCTAAAGGAGGAATGCAAGGTAGAAAAAAAACTTAGAGAAATATGTGGGATAGAGAAATAGGCAGGGAGGGCCAATCAAATAACAGAGATAGAAAGAGTAGGAGGAGACCTGAGAGATGGGAAAGGGTTCAAATGGATTAGACTGAGGGAGACAACTGACACAGAGATGGGGAAGGATGTGGTGTTTGAAATGGATGGGAAAGGCTGCCAATGAGGTAGTGACATTCTGAGTTGACTACATCCTTTATATCATTAACTGTTGAATATATCTGATTTTATAAACAGCAAGGTATACTACTATAATTATAGAGGATAACTTTACAAATTCTTCCTGTTACAGTTAAAACTTTATAAACTGGTGTCTGCTAACTAGAAAAAAGGGTATCCGTTAAATATTTCTCTTTTAAAAATGCTTTGACTTTGAAAATGAAAGGTACACACTTCCATAAGACAGAATTGTTGTTTGGTGTGTAACACAAATACAGATTTGAATGTCATTTTAGTGAAAGCAATCATGACTGGAAAGAGCAATAAAGGTGTTTTGAAAATGGTAAAGATTGTCCTCTTCTGCTTATTTAGCTAAGAAGGATACTGGAAAACAAGATCTCAATATCTGGTTGGGTGATAACATTGTGATGTCCCTACTGTGGGCCAGTAATCAAGGAGCCTGAATCCTCACCACTGACCCTGTAGAGGGATGTTCACTTGGAACAAAAATGTATGCACCCAGTATTTACAGATGCAGCTCACTGCATCAAGCACAATTGCCCTTAAGAGCACACAAGGAACAAACTCAGCCCGGGGTCTGGGTTTATCTCTCTCTGCATCTCCCCAGGTCTCCAATAAGGCTCCTCACTGGCATAGCTATAGAGTTAAGTGCTCAGTTGAGTGTCCAAGCCAAGTCCTCCACTACTCTCTCTGTGAAACAGTGCTCCATTTCCCTGCTCCAAGTATCTGGCATGCACACTCTTTGAGATTTGATTTTCACACACACACACCTGGGAAAGGCTGGCACAGATTTAGTAGCTATGCCCCATTCTGCCCAGACTATAAGGTAGTTACACCACCACCAGACACTCCAAAGCCAGCTACTGTAATGCTCTTACAAGTGTACCCAATTCTCTTGAGTGAAATTAATATCAATACAAATGGTAGTGTTTTGACCAATGCAGTGAGGCTTTCTGGAGTGGCCACAGAGTCACCCAGATATGAGTACTCTCAAAGGTTAAAATATTATCTAAAGGACCAGCCACAATGAAAAGTTTAAATATATTTAATAATAAATAGTAAAAGAACATGAAAACACAGAATATCTATTTACAATAAACACCAGAGTTTCAAACACAGGAAATCTTAAAATAACACAAATGTCTAGATTCACACAGAAACAGAAGAAGAGTAATTAACTAATCTCACTATATTTTCCTGCCTGATCTAAAGAATTAATATTCCCTTGTCACTTAGAGCAAGGCAAGATGAAGTAGATGAGTTATTCTTCGTCAGGTTTCAAAAACAGACTGCCCAGAGACTTCTGTCTCTCTAATATTAAACATCATTTCAGTGTACAGAATGACATCACACACATTTGGTCATCTGACTTTAGTTCCCATGCTTCCCTTTACTAGAAGTTGCCAGCATTTAGCACAGATGTCTTACCTTACACACCTAGAGGTTTGCTAAGATCTGTTGCAACTTCTGGAAGTCATAAAACAATGTCAAACTTCCATATTCCCAGGGTAGCAATTAGTTTACTGCTATAGACAATACAACAAGGATTCCTAGTCCTTGTTTTCACAGAAATTTCATCTCTGGCTGTGATCAGAACTGTAAGATACAATCTTTATGGCCTACCAGGTAATTTAATTTCAAACTATTTTCAAAGTTTGCTGGACTTAGATTAATCTCTTCTCTTCCAGTATCCCCTGTTAAGAACATATGTATGTATTCATTATTTATTAATTTACATTTGTTTACTGGGTAGTGTCCAACTGGTCCAGTAGCCCATTTTCAGCAGAGACCCAGGGAGAAAAAGCTCCAAATAAAACAAGACAGATAACAATACAGAATTTGCATCAGTGAGAAATTAGGGATAATACAATACATAAAATGTATATAAAATGTAAACTAGATAAAATTATTATCTAATAATATTAATTTTATTATATAATAATATATAATTATATAATAAATTATATACTAGAAACAACTTAGAAATGAAACCACATAAATCTTGATAAATGAGAAAATCTGAGGCAGCTATGCATATACATTTAATTCAGTTACAATTCAGTCAGGACTCACTGTTGGTTTATTTTAACACAAGCCACTTTGCAAATACATTTTTCAACACAAGCATCTGTACAAATCAATTTGATATACAAATGACATAAAATTCTTTATAAATATTCCAACTATCTATGCCGGCATATGTTATATATCCACTGCCCTAATTCTCCTTGCATAACTGGAAATACCTCACATCATCACAAAAATACCATCAAAACCTGCAATAGTTAAAAGGTGCAATATTTTCTCAGGTATTCCTTTCAGTTAGGACCCAAGGAGTCAGAGTCATAGCTGGCTCACCTAGCACACAGTGCCATTCCCCTATTAGGCTCTTCTCAAGTTATGGGGAAAAATAGGTCCTATTTCTGTGCATCTGAGTTGAGAAACTGAAAAAAGGATGTTGTTCTGTCCCTGTTCCTGCCTAATGTTCCCATCCTCAGGAGCAATCCAGGTCTCATATCTGCACCCCCATAGCTTAGAGTTGAGTAGCATTAAAAAAAGTATTTTCTACTTTTCAAATCTGTAGCAAGGTGCTTGCTGCATTTGTTGCAAGTGGCTTGCTACAGCTTAAGTTACACCATACATGAAGCACTGAAGCAAGATCAGTGAACGAAATAGACTGTAGAAGGTCAATAAAATACAAAAAGTCAGAAGTTTGATAATACAAATGACCACAGTAATTAGGACTGTCCATAGAGAGATCCATGCAATATAACAGAAGAAAACAGGATATATTACTGTCAAGCTAAATTAATAACTGATAAAGTTCTACCACAAGAACACAGGGTAGTGAGGGAAAGGAAGGAGAGAAGTGGTGCTGTGGTAGCATTTTTGCCTCATAGCAAGACGTTGTCCCATTCGATTCTCAGCTAGAGCGTCTTCTGTGTGGAGGCATACGTGAATGGGGCATGCCTTCGTTGAAGGTTGTGCATCAGGACTGGTAACCTGGTACGTAAAAATCCACTACCAATCATTAGCAAACCGGAGATCCGCTGTGGCGACCCCTAACCGGGAAAAGCCGAAAGACACAAAGAAATCATGGAAGTATTGAATAGAGAAAAGTATAAGGCAATTAAGACAAGAAGAGTGTCTGTTAGAAGAGTATAGAAGAGGGAACAGATCAACAAAAATACTTAGAAATATAGACATGATAAAAGCAATATGCAGTATTAGAACAGATCAGGATCTATAATGCACTTTTGCAAACAAACTAAAAATCTCAGCACAGGCAAAAAAACTTAGAAGATACGCACATAAATATAAGGAAAAGTACAAAATAAGCAATTTATTGATGACTCAAAAATGTTTTATAGAGAATTGGGAAACAAGGAAAAAGGAATTGAAAGACCACCAAAAAAGAAGAAATAGATACATTTTGGAGAAGTATTTATGAAGATTCTGTGAAACATAGCAAATATACTAAATGGATAGAAGAAGTAAAGGAAAGACTAAGACGTTTAAAGGTACAGGATATGAAATGGGATGAAGTAACAGCCAGAGAGACTGAAAAACAGTTAAGAAAAGCCTCTAATTGGAAATCCCTGGCCCAGATGCAGTACCTAACTTCTAGTTAAAATTATTAACATCTTTGCACGAAGATATAGCTATGAGTAAGAACTATTTATATGCGCACCCTGAACAGACACCAACCATAGATCATAGGATCATAGATTAGTACTAAGCTAACTGCCCTTGTGAGCCATTTTAAGCCTAGCCAGTTATCCCCTGTGAGATTCAAACCCTGTGTTTGTAAGGCAAACACCTTAACCATTAGGCCACCCTCCCAACCTGGCTAACAACAAGAAAAACAATGCTCCTGCTTAAGAGTGAACCTGCAAACTACCCTAAAAATTATAGACCAATAACTTGCCTTCCAATGACTTATAAACTATACACTGGAATTGATGCCAAAAGAGTCTACAGTCACGCAGAAGAAAACTCAATTATGGCAATAGAACAAAAGGGCAATAAAAGAAAGTCACATGGAACAAATAATTATTTGATGTTAATTAAAGTCATAATGGAGAACTGTAAAAAGGGGAAGAATTTAAGTATGACATGGATTGACTACAAAAAAAAATTTGATAGTACCCCACATTCATGGATAAAAGAGAGCTTAAAAATGCATAAGATACACTCTACACATATCGATTACATTACAGTGACCATGAAACAGTGGCAGACTACTTTGCAATTAAGCCATGATAAAGGACAAATTATTATTCCAGGGATAAAAATTCAAAGTGGAATATTCCAGGGTGACCCTCTGTCACTGCTGCTATTCTGTTTTGCCCTTAACCCATTAAGCTGTCTACTTAACAGCTTAGACCATGGCTATAATTTGGCTCCTGGAAAACAACAAAGTGTAAATACTTCTCATCTTCTCTTTGCCAATGATTTAAAACTGTATAGCTCATCAAATGAGGAACTGAAAGCACAACTGCAAGTTGTCAAAACTTTTTCAGATGATATAAGAATGTCATTTGGTCTTGATAAATGTGCAAAAGCAACCGTTAAAGCAGGAAAACTGCAGCACCAAGAAAACATCAGTTTGGGACAAGAATGTGATATAAAAGAACTTGAGCAAGAGGAAGCATATAAATATTTGGGAATTGATGAAGGGTCAACAATAAAACATGAACAAATGCTAATAAAACTTAGTAAGGAATACTTTAGAAGACTTAAATTAATCCTGAAAACAGAGTTGACATCTAGGAACAAAATCCAAGCTATAAACTTATTTGCTCTTCCTGTCCTAACGTACAGTTTTGGAATGATTGACTGGCCCCAAATGTGTTGGATAGATTAGACAGGAAAACAAGAAAGATGCTTCATGCTCACCAAATGAGTTATAAAAATCAGTGCATACCAAGATTATATATTCCCCGTTCTGAAGAAGGTATGAGCCTCCATGAAACTGTTTACATGTATAGATCTGCAATCATGGAACTGCACACATATCTGCTAACCTCACAAGACCCAAATGTGGTGAAAGTTTTGAAACATGAGGAGAATAAATCTAAGATGACTTCCCTGCTAAGTATAGCAGAAGCATATCAGCATCAAGCAGGAATGGAAATCAAACCAGGAGTAGATAAAAATCAGGCAGCAATTGACTGTGCCAAAAAACAAAAGAAAGAATATAAGGTGAAGGACCAGATGAAAAGGCAAGAAATGTGGAAAAATGCATACATATAGCTGCAAGTATAGAAAACTCCTGGAAGAACCTCATGTTGATCATGAATGAGCACAGGAATGGTTAAGGACAGGCAAATTCAAACCAAGAGATGAAAGGTTATTATTGGTGTCACAAGATAGTGGGCTACATACAGACTGGTTTACAAAGTTCAGTAAACATGTGGGAGAAACAGACAAATGTAGGTTTTGTAAAACAGAATTGGAAACACTTGCACATCTTTGTTGCTGTTTGTAACATACTAATGGCAGAAGGGCTATACACTGAAAGGCATAATAATGTAGCAAGACTGTTGCACTGGGGATTTAGCAAACATTATGATACTGAAGTGACTGAAAAACATTGGAAACACAAAGCATCATAGAAAATGATGAAGTCTACATCACATGGGATCAACCATTACCAGCATTTCAAAATATAGATGCTAGAAAACTAGATATAGTGGCCCATGAAATGAAGACAAAAGCAGCATTTATCATTGAAATCGCCACACCCAGTGACTACAGTGTCTTGCATACAGAGAGACACAAAGTCATAAAATATCAGGATTTGCATGCAGAAACAAGAGCAATGTGGAAGGAAGAAAGATACCCAGACAGTCCCAATAGTAGTAGGAGCAATGGGTCTTATAAAAAAGAATTGTCAATCGTATTTAGATATGTTACCAATACATGTAACTTCATATGAATTGCAGAAGGAGTCATTACTGGGCACATTGTGGGTGCTGTGAAGAGCACTTCTGGCTGACATCAAAGATTGAAATAATACTAATTTCATGAACGTTTATCATACTTTGACTTAGGAATGGTGTCCATTCCCATCATGGTATTAGAAACCCAAAAGATTTGGAGAAATTAAAAAAAGCAAGAGCTTAGTCTTGACAGCAAATTAATTTCCATATTGGCATTCAAAAATGCTGGTCCAGAAATAAATGCATTATTGCATTAATGCTGATCATGCCCCCTAGCACCTTATGCCCAATGTGGCTGCCTCCATTGTCCCAATTTAGCTACACTTTGCTAGGCGTCACATCTTTTTAGCTGGGTTACTTGGACATAGAATGATGGGCAAAGAGACCAACAATTAGCAGCACTGTTTTCCTCTAATTGGTCCATTTGTTCCATGAGGACAAGAGCCAGGCTTCCCCAGACTAGGAAGGACACACTGGTCCATTTATCGATGCCCAATCAGTAATTTCATTTCCCATGGTGAGAGCCAGGTGGTAGGGAGTAAGACATCTTGCTGGTGCTTTGGAGTTACCTACTTTCCTCTTTGGAGCCCCATTCCTTCTTGGCAGCCCTTCTGAGTTCTCTGACTGCTACTTTGCCTTAGGGGCATGCCATTGCACACTTCTTTCTTTGGGTACTTGAAAATGCAAAGTGGCAGCTAATGTTCACAGACAAATGTTAAATTTGTGTAATGTCTGAAGCGCCTGTAGATGTCACCCAAGGAGCAACATCTACCTCCCTCATCTCCTGCTAGATGTTACCTAATGAGCCACAGACACCCCCACCCCCCCAGGATGGCAAAACTGACAGTGGTCACTCACTCACTCCATCCTCCATGGCCAGCTTCATGAGGTGACTGAGCTGCTAACTGACCTTTGATCACCTGCGCTTCAGTAAGGGCTATAACCCTCTGCTCTTACAGAGCTGGCTAAAAAGGTTAACAAGAACATTCATCCATCTACCTACTTATCTGAAGAAACTACTTGAAGCTTCAACAGGGCATCTTTATTCCTTCAACAGGAAGGGCATCAGGCAGAGTCTCCTAGATCTTCTAGCTAAAGTTATTTTATCTGGACTGATCCTGTTTATTCTGTTTATTCTAAGAATCTAGGATGCTTCTCTTCCAATAAGAAATTACATCAAAGTCTTTGTCATTTCTCTGGACATCCTGTTTCACCAAGAAAAAGAATGTTTCTGGTGAAATAAAGGCATTTTAACATTCAAAACATCTTCGCCTCCTGAATTTTAGACATGAAGGGAAGTCAAGAGTTTTTTTCCCACTATCTATCAAGGTTTTCATCACCTGTAAAATGAGGCCCAAGGTTGATCTCCAGAATATTCCAAATCATGAAAGAAACATTAATGTCCATATAACACTACATTTGCACAATGTTAACATCCACGATTTTCAATTCCTTACAATGATGGAGTGTTATTGTACATTGGAAAGAAATTACACTTGTGTACATTAAGTATTATTTCTGATCAGATGTTTGAGGTCCTTATGATTGCAGGAAGATGTTCCAGTGAATGCTTGATCCAAATAACCCCTCATCTGCAAAATACTAAGAGAAGTAATTTGTAGCCTGTGATACTGAAATGCCAACCTCTTTGTGATGATGCAAGTTGTCAGCCAATGTTTTGATGGCTATAACCAATAGTAGTGGGGAGAGGGGGCATCTCTGCCAAGTGCCTCGCTGTAGACTGAAAGTTGGTGACATAATCCTGACCTGTGTCACAGAACCATTGTAATGCAGCCTGCATTTGTCTAAGAAGGTCCCACTGAATTCCATAAACTCTTAAAACTGACCGAATGAAGTGCAGTTTGAGAGAGCCAGATGCTGTCTTGCAGTCCAGAAAGAATGCCCAGATGAGAATATCCCTGTCACACTGTAGCACCAGATGTTCAACCCCACTTGAACCAAGTCTGGGCATTCTTGCCTATTTCTGATACAACCCTGTTGAAATTGTTGAAAGATACAATCTGCTTGTGAGAATTGTCATATAGACTTTAGATTCAGTTTGCAGAAGACAGGTTAGGTCTGTTGTTCAATGCAGACTGGGAGTTTTAGTTTGCTCTGGGAAGGAGAATGTCTGAGGCAAATTATGAAATGTTTGGCAAGTGAAATTTACTCAAGAAAAACATTTAACATCTATCTGGCTTGTTTGCAGTCCTTGCAACATTTTTTTGAATTTATCACTATTCTAACTGCATTAATATTTTTTAAATAATCACTGAAAATGGTTGCCAGAGATATCAGGTAAAGAAGTCTTACACTGTTCTTAAATAATATTAAATAATATCACTTGGCTGAAATAAGCATTCATCAAAATGAGGTCACTGTGGTCAGGGTTTCCCCTTGCCCTGAGGTGCAGCAACCTTAGAGTTGATGTACAGGTGTTTAAGAAGGAAGTCTTCAGCATGTTGACTGTGGGAGGGTTGCCTCAACTCCACAGAATATGCCACTCTAGAACATTTTATTTTCAACTGACTAGCTTTTCGATTAACTGAATTTCAGTGGGTTGGTGTGGTCTCCTTTCCTCTTTACAGTTTGGTTGAAAGTTCGATACCAGGTAATAAAACAGATACATAATCTTCATTTATACTTTTAGAATACACTAGTGCTATGCATATGTATTTTAGGGCCAGACTCACATATAGTGACGTAATCTGAGCTATAGGAATATGCTTTGCTAATACTTATAGTATTATCACACTATGTTTCATGCTGCTTAACGCTACCTTTCCTGCAGGAATATATAGAGACTATATACATGCCCTCTGTTTTGAAAGTCATAGTTGCTGAATTCTGATACTTCGATTAATGTAATGTTTATTTCCAAGGCGTGTGTTATTCTTTGACAGGCTGAAAGGCCCATCAGAATTCTCTTCATGTGTGATATTCTCTGAGGGCCAGTATGTTCATTAAATGTGAGGCAATGGATGACATGACTTTTTCCTGAAGTAACTACAGTCTGACAGTCAAGACAGTGAGAATACCATAGCAGGTATACCCTTTAAATGCACAGCATATAAACAGCCACTCATAGATGGCAAAACCGTAGCATTTTAAAGGCTAAATATCATGCATTTCAAAAGACTGATTTTCTGACTCAGAAAACTGATTAGACTGGATTTCAGCACTGCAGACAGATAGCAAGGCCATATCAATAGCTTGCTTTCATAGTTAGTAGCGCCATGTTAACAGAGTGGGAGCCTATAAAATCATGTTTTCAATACCTGGTAATATTTGCACTGCTTTTGTTAACTAGTTTGTTTATTTATATATATATATATATATATATATATATATATATATATATTTGTTTATCGGGGTAGTGCACTGATCAATACTGGCCAATTTCTGGCTCAGCTTAGGAGAAATATAAAACATTTCACAAACAAAAAAATATAGAAATGTAAGCAATAATAGAATAGTTCAGACTAATTACACAGAAAAGAAAAGTTATATGCATTCCAGTGAACAAGCACAGTGCAATGTACAATCAAAGGAGCATAATGGGTCAATTTTCAATAAATATTGAGAGAGAAGTACAAATTCAGAAAGGAGATAGGTTAGGTGATATGTCCTGTGTTGAAGCAGGAGCACTTGTCATGGATGAAGAAGTGCTTTTTGAGATGCATTCTGAATTTGGAATAGGTGTTTATTTCCTTAGTGTCAATAAGGAGAGCTTGCCAAAGAGTATGGGCCTGAGAGGAGAAAGCATGTCCAGTGCTGTGGAGTTTGGTTCTAGGGGTAACAAGAGTTGGTGTGGCTTGTGCGTAGGCCTCAGGTTATATGAGGAGGGTTTTTTGTGAAGTCTAGCTGCAAGGGGAGTAAATGTGTGCAGTTAGAGTAGTTTGTAGAGTTGGAATCCTAAAAGTAGTTTAGCTCTCTGTTTTATGGGTAGCAGTTTGGCTTTTTCTAAAGTGATACAGTGATGCTTACAGTTAAACACACACATATCTCTTAGGCAAACCAAGTGCACTGTCTAGTGAAGTGACTTGTTCTGAGTTACACAGTTTACAAATAGAAAGTGTAGGAATCCAACCCAGGGCTCCAGGATGGTCCTCATTAGCACCTTATGGTTTTAACTCTGCAAAACTGTAAGACAGAGTATTGTAGGGTGGAGTACCTCTGGGGATCCATAGGGGTGCCCTTGTTTTGGGATAAAGGTGACCTAATATTAAACAGGATCTGCTGTTCACCTGTGACATTATATTGCTAGTCAGGATGACATTATATAGAAGCACAGAAGCTGTCTGCAGACGCAAACTACTTGGGCCATTTAATCTGCACATCTACATTTCCTTCTCCTTTATATACAAGCATTTATGTACATTCATTATTAACCAAAATTCTGCATAAAATCTTTCTAGACTCTGTTACATGTGTTCTTATGGCTGTTTCATGCATTATCAAGTTCTATTGAATCTGAGTGTGCACATTTCTCATTCTGATCTATGTATCTACAACTGTATTTGAAAACAAACTAGTTCATGCCACGAGCCATGAACCATCCCCCCTCTGTTTTTCTCTTTGTGCTGTACCCTTTTGTACTGCATATACTGAAAGACTGACTATGTTAATTTCTTTAAAACATATAAGTGTTTCTGTCATGTCCTATCTTTCCTGCCGTTCTTCCAGGGTACACATACATACAATAGACTCTCTTCTGATATCTTCTAGTGCAGTTTTTGTATAATGTTTGCTCTTTATTGCCCAATTTCCATTCTGTTACTGACAACATGAAACTTTTACACTCAGCACTAGTACCTGGTCCACAAAACTTTGCTGACACTACACGAAGGAACCAAATTGCTCTCCATCCATCCTAAAAGTGACCAAATCTCCTACCTGCCTTCACTCAGTAGTAACAATAGTACATTCTCTCACCATTGTAATAGAGCCCCCAGTTCCTGAATTTACTCTCCCTTTTCTGGTATTGATCTGAGTCCCCCCTCCACATTCCAGCAGTGATAGGAGCTCCCAGCTACCCCTTTCATAACCATTTAGAATAGGGAGCCAGTGTATCTTGAGGCATAATCCTATTTAGGGGCATGCTGAGTTCAACTCCCCAGTCTGGTTTTTGCTAGTGTGATACTTAGTGCCATGTATTCAGTAAAACGAATCAAAAGCCTAAGAAATAATGCTGGATTGAATGATTTGTAAAGAACTAGCCATGTGTAAAGAACTACCCATGTAAGCATGCACCATATATTTGGGTTGTGTTCTGTGTTACTGAGCTAATTATTTATGTTCTGCAGTGTGAGGTATTTGTTATACATTTGGACTGTGTTCTGTGTTTTATCAGCTAATTGTTGAGATACTTGCTGTACATTCCTGAATTCCTGCGATAGAAGTTCATTATGTCTGCATTTTTTTTTAAGTTTTAGAGCGTATACAGGCCTTTAAAATCTGGGCCAAACTTTTAAAGGTGCAACAAAGAACTACAGACATCGTGCAGTTTGAATGAGCAGATATCTTGAACCTATAGCACACATTGACTATTTACTCCTAAAATTTGTGCTTTGGTGACACTGTAACACAGATTAAAGGGATAGTGTTACATCAAAGTTTACAGCTTGTTACCTAAATGTGTAAGGAAATTATTTTAGCACTAGAGAGAAAGAGTGAGAGAAAGAGAGAGAGAGATGATGTGTTTCTTGGCACTCATTTCGTGAGAAAGGAACAGAGAAAGGGGTAACACTGTCCTTGGTTCAACACTGTAAACAGCAGAGTTCATTAGGCTTTTTTTTTTTTTTTTTTTTTTTTTGCAGACTCTGAAAAAATAAGTATTTTGTTATTCAGTTTGCCCTTTTTGAGGAATTAACATGCTGAAAGGCATGTTGCAATCTAAGGCTCATAGCGAACAAAAAACTTAAAAGTACTTATATGTACCTTTGCAAATGTTAACTGCTGTCCTTAGGATCATGCCTAACTTTTCCCACATTTCAGCATCCTACAAGTTTTACAAGGCAGTCAAATAAACAAACCAATGCAGCAACAGTAGAAGTGTTAAAAAATGCTTGATTTGTTGGAGGTATATAAAGCTGACATACAAAGTAAAATGCAGTGCTACAAATCACAGAGCATCAAAAATCACCCACAGTTGTACAGAGTACTTTTATCACGACAGGGTACAAAAGAGTAAGTTGGAACACTGAGCAAAGCATCAAGAGAACAGAGGCTAAAGCAGAAAGCACAGAGGACACCAATAGCTGTTTGTTATCATGGTGAGAAGATGGCAGAAGGAAGGTGATGAATGAATACTGAAGGGAGTGGGATGCTAATAGGTGACTGAATGCCATCCTTAGATGGTTGAAAAGTGATTAAGGTAAGGGCTGTCTGCTGAAGCAGAATCTGGAATGTGCATTAGCTGGGATGGAAGAGCAGAACAGCATTTTTTTTCAAACACTGGGTAAGTAAAACAACATCAAGTCAACAACATACTGAAAGGTCATACTGGGCATGCTCACACACTTAAACATATGAAGGCCATGTCTGCAAACACCAGTGGACCAGACATATCTGGCAGTCGCAGATGTTGGTGCAGATACTCCTCAGTATGCACCACACATGCTTTGCACACACAGTGGATAGGAATATGGACTTATATCTAAGGACAACACACTATAATAAACCAAAGGTAGACATACATAGATATGTAGAAGAGGGTGACTGTGACAAGGAGCCATCCAGGCTTATCCCACCCAGCACACAGCCAAAGGGCCACAACCACATGAGGTTCAGATGTTACTCACTGTAGATACTAGCCACCAGTATCTGTCAGCATTACAAACTATGTGGTGCACGTGCTAGCTGTGCAATATGACTGTACAAGGAAGTAGTCATCTAGCAACTTTATATACGTACCTGTGAAGTATGACCCTGTGTGTGCCCGCATGTGGTGTGTCAACCTCTAGATGAATGGGTTATGGCCCATACACACACACTGCCATCCCCATAGCCCTACTATGACAAGCCTGCTGAGGTCACCCACTGTGAAATATACCTTTGGGAGAGCTGTAGCCCAGTAATCTCCGTGGCACATCCCATAAATGCATACTGCTGTAGTGTGATAAACTAGTTAGGTAGGAGTTCCAATCACAGACATGGCAACTGTGTGTGTGTGTGTGTGTGTGTGTGTGTGTGTGTGTGTGTGTGTGTGTGTGTGTGTGTGTGTGTGTGTGTTTGTGTGTCTGTGTAAAGAGCAATGCTTTTTAGGGTAGTCACACTCCCTACAACTCAAATGTTCTACTTTGACGAGGCTGCTGATGTCATCCACATAGAAATACATCTCTGGGAAGGTTGTAGCCCAGTAATCTCCATAGCACATCCTATAACTGCGTACTACTGTAGTGTGATAAATTAGGTAGGAATTCTAATCCCAGACTTGGCAAGTGTGTGTCTGTCTGTGTAGACAGCAATGCATTTTAGGGTAGTCACACTCCCTACAATTCAAATGCCCTACTTTGGCAAGGCTGCTGATGTCATCCACCTAGAAATACACCTCAGGGTAGGTTGCAGCCCAATAATCTCTGTAGCATGTCCAATAACTGCATAGTGCTGTAGTGTGAAAAATTAGTCAGGTAGGAGTTCTAATCCCAGACTTGGCAAGTGTTTGTGTGTGTGTCTGACTCTGTGTGGAGCGGGTTTTGCAAACTTCTTATATGGTGAGCCATGTAGACACAATGTCCACCGTACAGGAATAACAGATGTGAAATAGCCAAGAGGTTGGAGTGCAAATCCATACCCCTAAATGTGACATCAATGCCAGCTGAACAACGTTAGCAACCCTTGTATTACCCAGGGTACATGCTCATCCATGTCGCATGCACACACACACTTGCCTAGGCAACAGCCAAACAGTCGCTATGTTGGTAGTAACCTGCATATTGCCCACTGATAGTGACCATGGTGTGATTGCAGTGGGCTACAGAGGGCATGACACCCTGTCCATCAGTCCAATAGGCATGTAAATGCCGACAGTGCACCTCCCTCATGTTCCCCACTGGACACCTGCAACACCTATGGTGCCATCAAATGTGACCCAGAAAGGACATAACATGCCTGAAACACAAGCCCTGTATGGACAGATACCACTGATACCAGGGAATACTGGTATTATGCTATCAATGTAGGTGCAAGGCCAACCTGCTGTCTATGAACAGTTCCCGCCACATGATGCCAGGACTGGCACATCTAATGATAATCTGTGTACACAGCATGGGCCAGATACCCTAGGTACAGTTTCACATGTCACTGCACATGCATGTGGGAGGTGTGCACATCCCAGACACTGTCCATATCATGGATGAAGGAACACATACATGGCAAGCAATGCACAGCATCGGCCACACACAATAGTCACCCAGGTGACTAGATGGTGACTACACTACCCGCCTGTGTGGGCAACTCCAGACACTACACCCCTGAGCCACAATGCAGACCATTGTCATGTGGCCTGATGACAAAGTATACCCATCACCTAGCCTTGTATAGCCGTCTGGCACCATCAACCACAACACACCCATGAAGCAGTGCACACATGCATGTCAGTACTGGCACCCGTGTCTGTGTGTGTGGTGTATGATGCATATGATCACATTCACACTCACTACAACCCCCATTGGCATACTGAAGCATGCTGTCTGATGCCATATACCTCCACATACCCTTTGCACATATAACCTCCATATGACCCCTGTGGTGCATGTGATACCTGCACAGTACTGTGTTGTGGCAATCCCACTAGTGATGAGTTCTATTCCTGGTCCTGCCAAGTGTGGCAATGTGTGTGCATCCCTGTGAGAGTGTGGCTGTGCTGACACCTGTTCATGCGGGCAGGCATGTGTACGACACCTACCACATAGATACTATATCCCTGTTACAGATGTCACTCACCATCACATATATGTTCTAAGGGCTCCCCAACATGTAACCTATGTGGCGCATCCAATAACTGCATGGACATGTGATAGCACTACATAGTTGTCGGGGGTTTGATACCCTGTACTGGTAGGTGTGTGACACAAACATGTGTAAGTTTTACTCTCCCACCCCTCCCTGGCTTTTCTGTGCCTCTGTCTGCCTCTCTTCCTCCCTCTCTGGTGGATGTGGAGACTTACAACTGCTTTGCTTAAGCAGCAGCATGTGTATTTTAAGTGATGCTCAGGATCAGCTGATGGTCTCTGCATGAATTGCAGCCCTCCTCTAGCTGATTGCATGTGGAACAGCTGTGGTAACATTCCCATAGCCAATTACATGGAAACACACACCAATATCTAGGAACATCATGTTGGTGTTGGGCCTTTCATTCACTGTGAGCAGGAACTTGATCTGTTTGGCAAACAGCATCTCAGATTGATTGGGCTTTACCTCTAACAACATACACTGTGGAAAAAGGCCAACACACAGGAGGGGGATGTGCCTGACCTGACTACAGACTGTAAGTGCTGCTATACTGCATTTGGAGTAATGTTGGTTTAACAGGGTGTGTGTGGTTATGGCTGTCCTACATGTTTACATACCTGCCATATCAGTGCTATGTTTATGAGGGAACACCCATCTGTAGGGCTGTCTGCAGACTGGCCAGTGTGCGGTGCCTTTTGTTTCAGGTGTTACCCACAGAGCACCTATCTGTGAACTGCAGAAGGTAGTGTGATTAGTAGGATTGCAGTCTCTAGATCATGACAGCCATGAGAGTTACTGACTTCATATCCCTCATAGGACATATGGTGCAACAAACCCTGTTACAACAGTAAATGTATGAGGTTATCACAGCAACATGTCAATATTGGCCCTGTGTATGTGGGTGGTATGTGGCCATGGCACCCTCTTACCAGCAGTTATTATGTGGCAGGATAGATAGGTATGTGTGAATGCATAACCTATGTGGGCAAATGTATACCAGCCACAACCCTGACAACCTTTGTACATATATCATGCAGTGAGGGGTGCATATGTACTATACACCATAATTACTGACATCATATCTGATAACAAGCCAGTGAGATATCAGACTGCTACACATGTAATGTATAGTAGGGTTTATATTTGATGACATAACCTGGACATTCTGTGGTTGTGTGTAAAGTACTGAGGTCTGTGTACTTATGGTGATTGTCGGCAGTGTGTGTAATGTTAATATGTTCCTTGGCCTGTGTACAGACTGTGGTAGATGTCATTGTTCTTGGTCCTGTTCTATCTGATGTTACATGCTGCTCCACTGTTTGTTACCCTATCGGCTTACATATTTGTAGGGCCATACATGCACATGTCCCATACCACAGACAGGCAGCGGACCACACTGTGTAGCGGCCCAGTATATGTAGGGTGGGTGTGTGTGTGTGTGACACATATGAGGTTGGTGTTGAACAGATAGTCCATATACTGTAATAATATGCTAGCATGCCATATGTAGCTGTGGCTGTGTTCACATTGGTTGTGGTGATGCACGTACACACAGGTGTATGTTACTCTGCACTGTGGCATGCCTGTAGAGCCTGCTATCTATGTGCAAGTACATGTGCATTCTCCCATGGGAAATGTAGGTCAGTGTTGAACCGGTCTGCCTGCAGCCTGCACAGTGCTATGTTACATGCCTAGTAGCTTAGTGTACTTACCCAGTGAGATGTAATGTCCAGTTACTTGCCAGATGTACTGCTGCCGGGCCACCATAACAGTCATGTATGTCAGACAGAGCAGTGGGATGCTGTACAGATGTATGTCAATATCTAGAGGGTGATATGTGGCCATGGTACCCCCTTACCAGCGGTTATTATGTGGCAGGACAGACAGGTATGTGTGAATTCATAACCTATGTGGGCAAATGTATACCAGTAGTTACGTGTTATTCCCATTTACATGGCTGTTAACATCCACATTGTCAGGATTGGTCCACATGTCTTGCACTAAGGGGTTATGTGTATAATTCTCGACTGTCCAGAGTGTGTCAGACTGCCCACATATATTGGCCATTATCTCTGCTGTAGTCCACAGGAGCATTATGTGCTAGCAGTGGTACTGTACTATGATGTCCTTAGGATGTCTGTCAGTAGCCAATGGCACACATATTATAAGCAGATGTGACCTCCCACACACCATGTCTGTGAAGACAATCCCTATGACAGTAGCAATACTCTACAAGTATACCTGCTATACATACCTGACATCCCCTTGCACTACAAAGTTGGGTCTACAGGGTCTGAGGTAGGGCTACACTCCATGTTCAGGACATATGGTAATGATATATGTACATATACTTATCCAGATATCTATATAGACATACAGATATACATATCGACATACATAGATGGATATGTATATGTACATAGATATACAAATAAACACACAGATATATACATATACAGAGCTACATATGTCTACACATATACAGATAGAGATACATATGCACATATACGTATGGCTATCCACATGTATTTTGACAGTAGTAGGTATATCAGAATAGATATGCATGCCCATATAGTTATTGATATCTACATATATATATATATATATATATATATATATATATATATATATATATATACCAACATAACTAGGCATATCTGTACACATAGGATGTGCATACATAAATAGCTATATATACATATATCTATATATACATATACGTATATCTATGTATACATATATCTATATATACACATATGTATATGGGAGCAGTACAGAATCCTGAAAGCCCAAAGTCCTGAAGACCATCAGGGGTGAGCTGCCTTAAGGTATATGGATGTACATTAACATACAATCCGCCTTGGTTAAATACAGGCCCACTGCCACCTGCCATACAGACTGTTCTGTTTGTCAGTGTGCTTGTGATGGTGTCAGTTGTGCCTTGTTATGTAACAGTTACATCGCATTGTGTCAACTGAGGTCTTTTCCCCCTAGGGATTGTCTACAGAGTGTAGATAGAGGCTGCTGAACTATACACCTGCATTACTTACTGCTGAGTGTTTGGTATCCTGTGGGACAGTCTGTCTTTACTATTTCACTACTCGATGGCCTTGGACTAGACAGCAACATTTGTTAACCTTTCCAGACTACTGTATTAGTATTACTCTTTCACAGTAGTATTACTCAGGCTATATGGATATCCATGTCTAAACAGCTATATGTCATAGCAAATACAACTGTAATAGTACACAAATAAAGCTTTTCCATTTATGCACATCTCTGTGTGGTGTTATATCCTTTGATATCTCTGTGGGTATATGTTGCGGGCAATGAATGTCATTTCTATGGGTGGCTCATACAATCTTCGGTTGGTCAGGTGGTAACTGTAGGAAGAGTGGCTGTTCCATATTGTGTGCACGTACTACATATGTAACTTACTGTATATATCTCTGCGTGTGTATGTGTAGTTAAATATATAACTGTGTATGTATATATATATATATATATATATATATATATATATATATATATATATATATATATATATATATATGGGTCTACTTCATATGGTCGACAGATCATTTGATCGAAATTCATTTGGTCGACAGCCCATTTGGTCGACAACCAGTATTCAAGGCACTTAACAGGGATTTGTCCCCCTCCCCAATGTTGTGCAACCCTGGAGTTGTTATATATAGTTAGGGGGTGGGGGGGCACAGCCTCCCACATTGGGGGGTGGGGGGGTGAAGCCCCCCACCTATTTTATTTAAAAGCATGAAAATACAAGAAAAACTACACATTTTAAACGAAAATAGGTGGGGGTCCTTGCCCCCCACACCCCCCTAACTATATATAACAACTCCAGGGTTGCACAACATTGGGGAGGGGGGCAAATCCCTGTTAAGTGCCTTGAATACTGGTTGTCGACCAAATGGGCTGTCGACCAAATGAATTTCGATCAAATGGTCTGTCAATCTTATGAAGTAGACCCATATCTGTATCTGCATATATGTATCCTAGAGATGACCATGTCATGTCAGGTCCTGGTTATGGAATCTGCAACACTTGGTAGTGTATTGTAGGGTGGACGTGTTTGGATGTGGGAGGTATACCTATTCGTACAAGACGTATATTGTTTGGGCCCTCTCAACCCCATTAACAGTGCATGTGGACATATATGTCTTAGTTATTTTCCCATTGTTATCTACAGATGTATGTCCATATATACCTATATAGATATATTTATATATCTGCTTACATATATATAACTATGTCCGTATATACCTCCATAGATATATATATATGCTTACATATATGTAACTTGCTGTGTGTATTTAGACATATAGGTGTAGACATATATATCTATAGATGTAAGCATTTGCATGCATATATATTCATATATATATATATATATATATATATATATATATATATATATATATATATATATATATATATACACACACACACACACACACACACACACACACACACACACACTCACACACACACACGGGTCTACCTGAATTAACCGAAACTGCAAAAGACCGACAACGATATACCCAACACCAAATGAACGAAAGTGAAAAATCCCGAAGTTTAAAATAATCAACAGAGCACAATCCCAACAATGGAAAACAAAGCCCTGCAACTGCCTAAATAATTAGCACAGAAAGTAGCACCACAACAGTATGAGTAGATCATAACAATTAATAGCAGAACAGGTGTAAATGGGTATTTAAACAAAGCACCAGTAGTAACGCATCAGATTGCTAATAAGGACTCCCCATGCTACCATTACCATGCTATGCACCGAAGACAATATGGCCAATCAAGAAACTGTAGGAGAGCTAGCACAGTTATACAAAACAGTAAAATCTCAAAAGGGAAACGACATGTTAGTAATAGATTCATACCTCTACCACCTTGAAAGAACACGCCACAACAAAAGGTACAAGGCATGCAAGTATAAAACCCCTGATGTTTGTAGAAGCAGGGCTGTTACCACATTAACCCCAGACGGTGATGTACTTGTAAAGTCTGTAGCGCACAACCATGCTGCAGATCCTGGTGAGCTACAGAGATACATGGTGTGTAGCGATCTAAAGAGTAGAGCTTACTTAAGCAGGGACAAACCATGTTTAATGTTGGAGGATGCAGTGGCATCAACATTCCTTGATACAATTCACTCTGTAACCCATAGACGTGCCTTATTACACCAAGTGAATCGTATCAGATGACTCAAATGTGGTTTACGAAGTAAAGATGACTTGAACCTGTCAAAGATAGACTTTACAGCATTTCACTTAAAGTCAGGTACGTTTATACATAAAACAGTGTACCATCCACTAGCCAAATCGTAGCTCGGCTCAAATCATGCAGGTTATCTACCATAGTAAACACCACAACAGTGGGTGTAACCATCCGACAATTATACAGTATTCATGCCTTAATAAAAACAACTACACATAGCAAGGCTGTACCACTACTTTATGCCCTCATGTCAAAGAAATCATTGAAAGTGTACAACTACTTGTGGCACAATGTACTATATCTCTTTTCAGTTAATGGATTGTTTGTGCAAGTGACGCATGTACTTTGTGACTTCAAAGTAGTGGCAATAAAGAGTAACAGATTGAATATCCCTAATGCCCGTTCCAAGGGCTGTTTGTTTCACTTTAGCCAGAACGTCTGGCGAAAGGTGCAAGCATTAGGGCTAGCATCGGTCTATAATAATTCACAGGAATTCCAACTAGCTGTTAAATCATCGCTCTGGCATTTCTAAAGGAAGATGAAGTGCAGGTGACCTTTAATACATTACGAGCTTCTTTTCCCACAGAGGGTAAGGACTTGCTAAAATACTTTTCTGAGTAGTATATTAATTGCAGGAGGAGACAATTTCAAACCAGGACATCTACCACTATGAAATTCCCACCACTGTTTCCCATTACTATGTGGAATGTAAGTGAACTTAATGAATTGAATCTGCCGCGGACCCAAAACACAGTGGAGGCGTGGCATAGGAGACTTAAATGTCTCCTAGGAGACAGAGGGACAAACTTGCAGTATTTGCTACTAACTTTAGTGAGGGAGCAAGACCGGGTAGACAAACTTAGGATTCATATGTCCACAGGCTATGTACAATCTCCGAAGAAGAGGAAACTAATTACCAGACATGTACAGTTTAAGACTGCATTAGAAAGTAGAGAGCAATACACAGCTGTGGAGTTCGTGACAGCCATTGCACGGCTTTTAAAACTATGAACCGTTTTGTGTGTAGAATGTATTATCCTACCATTACTTTCAGCTAGTTTTGCTGAGTTTCATTTGACTTTGTGTTTAATTACACTAATATAACGTAACAGGAGTGTTAGTATCACTGGTGTGTACAGTGGAATCTATGGGAATGTGTCGATCATTACATTGTCTGTGATTTCGGTGTCGGGATTCTCACTTTTCGTAGTTATGGTTTGTCTATGTTTTTGTGTCTGTTATATCGTTGTTGTTCTTTTGCGCTGTCGGTTAATTCAGGTAGACCCATATACACACACACACACACATATATAGATATGTTGTATCTGTTGAAATAATAATATATTTACAAACACACATACATCTAAATGTTGGAATACATTCTCTGTACTGTTGAATGACTCGACTGGATGATATGTTTTTGAAAACATCAGGGTTATGTATAACTGACATGGCTTATTGGTACATCACTGTGGCTATGGAATGCAGGGTCCTAGGTTTGAACCTTGTAGAGGCTGTTTATTTTATGTCTGGGCAGAACATGGGCTCTTGGATGCAGAGTGATTAAAACACTTTAAAGCAGTTGTAAGCGAGTTTGTGTGGGTTTGCACGGAGGTAAGCACTGCTAACTTCCGGTTACAGTTTCTCATAATTAGCTTCTAAATTGCTTAACCTGTGTAGGCATAGCTTACCCCCATGCAAACAGGCTTAAACCCGCTTACTGCTGCTTAAAAGTGTTTACTCCTGCTTAACCCCATGCTAATTTCTTTAAAAGAAAAGAAAAAGGGGTTGATAGGAAAGTGGTGAAAAAAGGGGCACAAAGAGGGAAAGACAGTAGGGAAAATAGCCAGGGATGTGCAGGAAGGGTGTAGGGAAGGTCAATACTGCCCATTTCGTCTACAGCAACAGCTGTGCATATATATTGAATTTGGAGGTTGATTTGGACACTGAAACCCCTGGGAGGGGGTGAGGACAACAATAATACATTGTGATGCCAATTAGGATTACATGTGTCCAGTGGACACATGTGTGAAATGGACAGCTATGTATGGGGCGAGATTTTTTTGTGGGAACAAATTGCCCTTTTTTTTCAGTTGAGAGTGGGATGTTGGGGAGGGGTAGTATGTATATTTGGGGAGGTAGGTTGGGTAACAGACAAGACAAACAAGGCACATACATGGGCGGTATATGACACATGTGGGGGGTAAAAACCTTGATGGGGAGGGGTGTTTGGAAATCGGAAGCCCACAAGCCCACTAGTAGAAACAGTGGGACTGAAGTCCCCACCCATGGGCAGTCACCACAGCACCTTCACAGCCCTGATAGTGGCTATGCTGGGTGCTGAGTTGCAGAGCCAGGCTGACTCTCTAATCATGACATGTGGCCCTTGAGCTGGTGTAGAAGATCACCAAACTGCTGGTTGATCATTCTACGCACCACGGCCCTGACCTGGCAATGGGTGACAGGTGCCTGTCTGCTCCCACTCCCAGGGGGGGCAAGCCCCATCCCCTGAGGTGGTTCCACTCAAAGGTGGTGCAGGACCAACGGACAGGGAGGTCCCGGGTTGGGCACCAAACATGCTGGTGCCCGGTGCCATGGCCAGCTGAGATGGGGCAGGTGATTCTGCTGGGACCAGCCTTCCCAAGCATCCTATAGTGTTTAGATTTCATCATCTTATGTGGGTTAGTAATAGTCAACACATTCCAGGATTAGGTATAACAGCATGCATAGATATTCCCATTAACCCAGACACCAGATATGGAACAGTTGCATAGCAAACATAACACATGCATATATGGGACCACAGTGGTAATAAGAACAGCATGCAGGTACATTGATGGCACCATGCCACCAATGTTGGAATAATTCAATATAGCACATGCATGGGACCATTAAAATATTTATCAAACAATTGGACATTATCAGAACATAGGTGTCAGTACATACCACTTGGGGTGTGTATGTTGATTATTGTTGGAGATATGGTGGGGCAGAGAGAAAGATGTCAATTAACAACTACTATATTCCTGTTGTCCATATTACTTTCCTAGTCAGTGCTGTTATCTGTACCTTACAAGTCTTACTACACTACCCTATAGCCTTAGTTTGGACAGTGATATGGCTGTAGTCATCATTACACATGAACCGTTTTTTCCTGTAGTATACACCTCTTACCTGGTATACCTGTGGAGGGAATCTTTGTTAACACTAACTGTTTCTACACATACTCACAGATTCTGGGTTGATGTTGCACACATAGCTATCCAACTCTTTATGCACAGATTCTGGCCATATGCTGACCACATCCTGGTGTGCCAGGACATATCTAGAATATTGACCTCTTCCTCCACCTTTAGTGACCTGACACACACATATACATGCTTTCCTACACAGTTATATTATGTAGCACAGTGTGGGTGACAATGACCAGTGATACTTTGTTATTCAGAGAAACTGCAACACTCACAATTCCCTACAATACCAGTGTGAACAGTACCTGTACAGGTTATAATGGTCTGTATTTCTCAGCACAGTGTTCGTATCCGACGTACCTGTGGGAGCAATTTTTTTTAGCACTACATAACTGTTGCCACACAAAGTTCCAGATTACACATTAGTATTATGCACATACATCTCACTCTGTTACTATACACTCTCTGGTCACAGCTTGACATCATGGGAGTGTAGATAGGACATACTTGAAATATTACTCTCCTAACAGTTTCGGGGGTTGCTACAGTGACAGGTGTGCTCTCATAGATGTTCGACAATCACTTGTATTCCCCTGTTTGCTGGCTAAACATCAGGGATCATCCCACAGACTTGTCAGGGGGACAGGGGACAGGCAGCACATATGGGCCCATATACTGGACATTCTAGCCTCATCTGTATAGTTGTGGGGTATTATTCTGTATGCAGCCTTATTCCACTCCCAGGATTCAGACCATGGCTGTGTCTGCTACAACTTAAACACTGTCCATCACAGATGTGTCTGCTATATAGATATTGCTGTATATCTCCTATCTGCTTTCTGTCTTATTAATCCCCTGTGCTTTTGCATTCTGACCTTGTATTACAACACTGTTACACAGATTTCCTAGACAGTTATATGTTGTAGGACAGTGTGGGCAACAGTGATGTGTAATACCTCATTATTCAGAGCAACCACATATCATTCTTGTATTTCTGGGCACAGTGTTGGTATCTGACAGACCTATGGGAGGAATGTTTATTAGCACTATCTGAATGTTCCCACACACAGTACCAGATTCCACATTACTATTATGCACATTATCTAACTCTGTTACTGTACACACTCTGACCACAGCTTGACAAGTTGGGGTGTAAATGGGAAATACGTGGCTTTTTAGTCACATAAGGTATTGGGGAGTTGCTAGCATGCCAGCTTTGTTCTCATAGCTGTGTGTCAATCAGTTGTATTTCCTGTTTGCTGCCTATACGTCTGGGATCATCCCACTGATTTCCCAGGGGGAAAGGTTGATAGGCAACAGATATGGGCCACTTTAATAGACATTCTGGACATACCTGCACAGTTGTGGGGTATGATTCTGTATGCAGACTACTACCACTGGCAGGATTCGTACCGTGGTTGTGTGTGCTAAGAAAACTACAGTTCACATTTAAGTTACATGTGCTATTCAATTTTTGTTGTCTGCATTTTCCCTGTTTACTGTCTATGTGTCTCTCAGTTGTACTAAATGGCCTCTGGGGATTACACCTGTCATATACAGGCATTCCTATACATTCAATTTATGGTGCACAGTGTGGGTAACAGTGCTTAATACAACAGTACTATTATATGATTGCAAATCTACATTACCATATGATACCTGGATATACACATGAAGTCCAGCAGTTAGACCTGTTTTGCCAGGCTATTACACTTTTATTGACATACAAACAATATGAGACTCTTCCTGCCATATTCTCTAGTGTAAGCAGTACTTGCCCTGAACAATACAGGTTTTATACAGGCAATTAATTTACTACTACTTTTATTTTTATTTCCTGTGACAGTAAATGCATGAGTATTACTGATCTGCCTGGTGTCAACCTCGCCAGGTGACTGATGTGGGCCTCCTGGTTCGCAGCCTGCTCAATTGTAGCTGTGGGGGACATAAGAGGAATATTTAGCCATACCCATCCATGATATACCTGAGCTGGCAATTATTACACATATACTGTGGTGATACTTACACACAGCTGGAACATTCCCTGCCACTCTAGCCTCTTGGAGTCATTCCTCCAAGAGGTTCCCCTTACGCCGCTTCAGGTCAGCATAGTGGTGTCTAACCTGCTCACCAGTTTGAGGCATTCCAGTGGCACTGGTGAGGTCGCGGGCAAGATGGTCCCAGGCCTCCGCCTTATATTGGGAGCCTTGGTACTGGCCCTGCAGCAGTTTCTGATAATGGTCTTTGACAAGGAGTCCTGCCATGACCTTTGACTCCTGGATGCACCAGCGCTGCACCCAAAAGCGCACACCTTCTCCCCTTACTGCCATAGTGCCTGCAAGGGGAAGCTACAACCAGCTATCAGATGTATTCCCACCTCTTGGGTTTAAGCAGGGCCAATTTCCGGCACTTTTCCGTGATTGGCCGGTTTTGAAAAGGCTAAGCTATGGGCAAACCTACTTAACTAAGGTTGGCATTGTTTAAAGGGGTATACCACTGGGCACAATTAGTTAGCTGGTCTACACATTGCTTACACCTCCTATGCTGGCCTGTGCAATGCTTAGCATTGCTTACATTAGACTTTGCATTATATTTCCTTTTTGGCATTGATTTCTTATTCATTACATCTTATATATCTGCCTGGTATCCATGATTAATGTGTACGTGTACTCTATGGGGTCCTTGTGTTTTATTGGGGACTTCAACACTCTATTACAATTACACCTCACTTCTGGGCTTACTGCTGTATTCCAGTTCACATATTTATGTTATTTAGTGGGTTATGGAACATATGACTGTATACTGATTCCTTTCACAGGTTCAGTTTGGGTTTACTATGGTGAGGACTTGTTTGCTGATACCTCATTCTTCTGTACTTCTGTGATGGCTTGGTGGTTAACTACTGTGATGGCTTGGTGGTTAACTACTGTTACTATGGTGTATAGGGTCCTGGGTTCGAGACCTACATGGCTGTTTATTTTGTTGATGGGCAGAACAAGGGCCGTTGGATACAGAGTGATTAAGACACTTTTGAGCAGTTGTAAGCAGGTTTGCGTGACTTGAACCAGGAATGTCTGCTTGTAAGGCGAATGCTCTACACACAACACTATTGCTATGCTGCTTCATTTGCATATATCTTCCTTGTTATCCTCTTCAGCCATTTAAGCTGCATTAACCGTAGCTAAGCGATGGGCACACCCGCGCACCTATGGTTAGCTTTAATCGGAATTTAAAAAAAAATAAAGGGTTTCTTCATTTTATTTATGTATACTGTTGCTGTTGTACATGAGGGGGACTGTTGGTGGGGATATGCAGACAGCTATGAGCAGTCCTGCTCATATCATACCCCTTTCTGCTGTTTTTCATTGCGGGGGCATGTATATTCTGAGAGCTCTACTCTCAGACATGCCCCCTGCACTCTTACACGCTCCGTGTAAGCCTAGGAGCTCAGTCCTGCATCTAAACGGCCGCCTCCATGCAGGACTAAGCTAGTCCTGCACAGAAGAATAGTAAATTTGGGAGTAGGTTGCGATGTATATTTTTCCACTCATTTTCTGTTCCTAATTTAGATATATTACATTCAATTAGAATTAAAGTAGTTAGGTTTTTGTTGTTTTAGTGAGTTGCATTGTTAGTTTTTTGAGTAAAGTACTTTTTTGGTCATCCTATTCAGCTTTTGGTGTTATTCTTATACAATGTGTCTATATGCGTTGGTTTGCCCCTCCTTCTGTATTATTACCTAGTTTGTGAATTATTTTTATACTTAATAAAATGGTATAGAGAGCAAAATTTGTACTGTCTTGATTGAGTATAAATTCTGGGCAGGGTCTAAAAGTGGACCTAATGAATCAGTGTCCTACCCCTGGTTAACAAATTCAGATAAATAAATAAAGACGTGAGCAGTGAGGGATCTTTACAGTCATCTACATGTATGGTGATCTGTCACAGGATGCTGCTCACAATACATGTAGAACTGCGGGTTGATGACACCTGTGTGCATGGTACTCTGGCATACGAAGCTGCCTATATTATATGTGGAACTAAGGGTTGCTAGCTTTTTTTTTTTTTTTTTTTGCAATTTTTAATCCATATCAAAAATATCTCTGTATGTGTTGTGACCAATCAGAGTTCCATCAGCAAACATCCTGCAACTCGCCCAGTTTGGCTTATTTATAACCAGTCTCCATAGCTACAATCATGAGATAGCATTTTACTCCAACAGGCAGCCCATTGATTTATTCTCCGTTGCATAAATAACATGTTAACAGTCAGTACAGCCCCACCCTAACCCCATAGGTTCCAGTTAACTTTGTCAGTCCTTCCCAAGAAACAAGACTTTTAGTCTGGTCTGACCATTGGTATTCAGTGGTATGTAGGACACATGGTAATGAGCTGTGTCACCTTGGTAGCATTAAACTAAGTGGGTAGGTCAGTGCACCTCAGTGAGCATGATCTACAAAGCTGTCTTATGTGGGCATCTCCCCCTCAATCATCCACTCAGACTGCCTTTCCTGAGCTGTTGACATTGTGAATCCAGGGGTGAAGAAAACTTCTTAGTTCTGATACCCAGCTCCATGAATCCTGCAAGATATTTTTTGTCAAGCTGGTGTCTTCAGAGCTGAATGAAGTGCTTCAGGCATGCCTCACCAGCACTTTCAAAGAATAAGAAAACAATCTTTTTTTTTTGTTTGTTTGTTTGTTTTGGTGCTACAGCTCCCTGTGTACTCCAGGATCCTCTCGCTTTTTATGCTGCCTTTTCACATTGACTGGCCAATTTTAAATTATCTAATACACTTAACATGTCACCTCTGTGACTGATTAGAAACTCTGTATTAAATAAACACATCAGCTGAAGGCTCGGTGAGGGCTATTAGTTTAAACAAGGTTTTTAAATTAAACAAGGTTACAGGGACTGGATTATGGAGTCTATAAGAGATCAGGACTGACGTCAAGCCACACATTTACTTAACTTACATTTGGTAACTAGCTGAGCGCAGTGACCTTTACCTGTCATGATCCAGGTAAAAGTACATAATACAAAGATAAGCAGCAAATCACTCTATCACCAAAGCAATCTATTGACAGGGAAAATATAGACATTTACCAGTGATACACTTCTAAAGAACAGAACACAAAACTCACAAGCTTTTGTAAACAGCTAAACTTAGGTTAGTGAATTCCTGCAGTGGAGATGTAATGATGTACTACGAGAAAGCATTTGTATCTATGATAAACATAGTGCCAGCAAGGATAAAAAAAACAGTGATTCTGCAGAGGAATGGAGAATATTAAAAGAGATGCCATAGTTTATCAAACACTGAAAGAAAACGTTCACATATTATTTGTTATTCAAGTTGAAGTTATTCACTTTTTGAAAAATGCTGCTGGCTACTCAGTGCTATCAATATTGGCTCTAGATGATTGTCACTGCTGAAAATTTTGAAAAAGGGGTTGTGGATAAAGGGACAGCTGCAGTGATACGGAGTTGGAGTCAGCTGCGTCAACAGTGAAGGAGCATAGCAACTGTGACACTTTGGAGTAAGAAATGTTTGTTCAAGTTTTGATTAACCTTTTTGCATGCATTCTTACTTTCATACATTAATAACCATTCTTTCATTCACTTTTACAATACATGCTTTATGCTATTTTGTGTTGCAGGGGAGCTGCAGCCAGTCCTGGCAACCAACAGCTTTAAGGCAGAGAATGAGCAGATATCTTGAAACTATAGCAAGACTTAGTTACACATTGACTGGGTATTTACTGGGCAAGATGACAGTCTACTGTGAGGCACACAGAGACACAATCTCACTTTACAGAGTCAGAACATCACGTAATGCCCTGTGGGCACTTTGGAGTCCCACCATTTCAGCTACATGCATCTCTCTGGAATGTTGGCATAAACTGTAGCACTCTGTGAAATTCCATGTTTATAGAGGAAGGATATGCTGAAGTCACACTATCCAGGAATCAAACCAGACAATCAGGCACTATGAGATAGTGATATTAATTACTGCAAGACTGTGTCACTCAGTGAAGTCATAATACGTAAGGTAATTTCAGAGAACTATAAGTCATATGGTTAGCAGAGCACTGCTGCTAGGCATAAGTCAAGAAGTATAATATAACCTGCACAGTAAGACAGTACTAGTACCAACATATCAGACAAATCATTCATGCAATCACTCAAAACAAAGACTCATAGCTTTAGACAGCCTTTAAATCCATGTTACTACTTCACTGAGAAAAAAGTTCAGATTTAGAATGCATGCCACACCAAAAAAAAAATTCAGAAGCATGACTCTGAGAAAGTCCTTGTTCATACTCTGGATGAAAGCACTTGAGTAAAGTTTGGATTATATCACTGAAGTCCATGAGTGGTATTTTCTTTTAAATGTCAAGGTCTATGTCTCTGTTGATAGCAAAGACCTACGATTTCCTTCACAACTTACATTAATTTATCACAGTGACATAGCAGTAAACACTGCTGCCTTGAAGTGCTTGGTCCTCAAGTTTGGTTCTTAGCTCAGATACCCTTCTGTGTGGAGTTTGTCCTCCCTGTGCCCATGACGGTTTCTGCTGGATGATGTAACTTTATCCCACATCACAGAGATGTGCCATAGGTGAACTGTGTGTCATGACTGACTGAGTGCATGAGGATGTATGTGCTTGCATGTGTATGCAGCATGTGTATGCATGTGTATATGCATCCTGTGATGAGATGAATCTGTGCCTAGGATTAATTTATTTGCATGAGTATGCCACTGAGTGTCAGCAGGGACTGTGTCTTCCCTGCAACATTGCATTGGACTAGGTAGGTAATCAAAGAATGAATAAATTAATGCTTTGTGCACTTTTCACCAGCCTAATATTTCTTCCCCTACATGGCCACTAGAACAGGCACAACACTCTGGAAGTAGCCATATTGGTTTCCTGTATAGAGGAAAAATAACCTTTGCATGCCTCAGGTTTGTTTTCTAACTAAACATTTCATCATCCTGTTGGCTTTGCCACTGTCTCTGCATGATTCTCTGTTGGGGTGATTATGACTCCCACATCTTTTTCTCTTCTGTCCTCCCTCAAAAAGGCAGAAAAGGAACAAGTAAAAGGAACAGGCATGTGTAAAGTGTATGTGTTTACGAGTGTGTGTGTGTGTGTGTGTGTGTGTGTGTGTGTGTGTGTGTGTGTGTGTGTGTGTGTGTGTGTGTGTGTGTGTGTGTGTGTGTGTGTGTTTACAAGAGTGTGTGTGTGTGTGTGTGTGTGTTTACAAGAGTGTGTGTGTGTGTGTGTGTGTGTGTGTGTGTGTGTGTGTGTGTGTGTGTGTGTGTGTGTGTGTGTGTGTGTGTGTGTGTGTGTGTGTGTGTGTTTACAAGTGTGTGTGTGTGTGTGTGTGTGTGTGTGTGTGTGTGTGTGTGTGTGTGTGTGTGTGTGTGTGTGTGTGTGTGTGTGTGTGTGTGTTTACATGTGTGTGTGTGTGTGTGTGTGTGTGTGTTTACAAGAGTGTGTGTGTGTGTGTGTGTGTGTGTGTGTGTGTGTGTGTGTGTGTGTGTGTGTGTGTGTGTGTGTGCATGCGCATGTCTGCACATGAACATGTTTTGTTTTACGGGAAAGAAATCAATGGTAAAAGGATTTAAAGTGAATTCAGAAGAAGGTACAACGTTTCCTTGTCTGCATGTTTAAAGTAAGTCTGATTTATCATGGAATAATCTTCCAAAGAGCTGTTTTATCCTTTCTGTGCTCAGTGCCTGTGACCTTCAGCTATCCTGAGATTCATTCATTCCTCTTCAGATGAAAACCATTAGTAGATTCTAATGGGTCATAAAACCCTGGCTCCCAACAGAAGCTAACAAGTTTGGCCCATGTTACTGACATCATGAGCATGTACACAACAGCTCATACCCAACTCTGGCTACAATGTGAAATGGTTTATTTGCAGAGCTCTGCTATGGTCTAGGTGTTGATAGTAAATTTGCTATGACACTCACACTACACTGGGAGTCAGTTGAACAGCAAGCCAAGCTGCCCTCATCTGGGTTGGGAAAGCAGGAATCAGCTGCTCACTGTCAAACTCCCCTTCGCTTCTCTAGTAACTAGATTGCTAATTCATCCTGGGAATTCTGGGTTGCAATTAAGATTTCTTACTTTTATGCCATCATCATTCTTTTTTCCTCCTTTTTATCTCAGAAACCATTAATGCTACATCCCCTTGGTATAATAACGCACTATTTCAGTATAGTGACACATTTGGTCTGGAACATCTGGATGCCATTTTTGTTATCTATAGTCTTTGCAACATAATGGCCATTTCATGGCTGCATTGCTGTTATTATTTCTAGTCTGTCAAACAGATCTACAGACCCTGTTTATATATGTGTGTGTGTGTATATATATATATATATATATATATATATATATATATATATATATATATATGTGTGTCTGTGTGTGTATGGGTCTACTTTGCATGGTCGACATTTCAGAATGTCGAAGACCATATGACTGAGACCATATGATTGACTTTTGAAATATATGTCACACACAGACTATATTTCAAAATACAGACAAAATGGACCCAAAGTACACATTAAATTAATGACAAAAAACAAAAAAAAAACTATTATGTCATTAGTTTGCACAAAAAAAAGAAAAAAAAGCCTTAAACCATAGCAATACAACAAAACATTGTTTATGTAAATAGTGGCAGAGTTAGGGAAAGGATTTTTCTAAGGTAAGGTGCAAGATTCAGGTTAAGGGCAGGGGCAGGTTTAGTGCTGGGATTAATGCAACGTGAGTATGAAATTTGCTAAAAAGGGAAAATGTCATAAGCAATACACTTTATTACTTAAAAATAAAACAGTAGTGTTACACACAAAAATAAAACACTGGTGGTTTTAAACTTATCAGTCTGTAACTATACATTTGACAAAGTTGTTTATGGGATACATTGTCAAATTTTTCTAAAAGGTGTATTGACAAAATCATTTGTTAGTTTAAAACTAGAGCCATGGAACATTTTTGAGACATTTGGCACAATTCACCTTTGAATTGAATAGCTGAATATATTTCTAGCAAGCATTCTAGCACAACTAATGAGCTTAAATGTTTGATTTATATGTTGCTCCCCACAGTTTTGGTGGCAACTTTGAAAATGGATTATTATTAAAGTGAGAATTAATGTTTTTTTTTTTTTTGTTGGTTATAACACTTTGTATTCTTCTGGATTCAGCTGGGATTTGTAATGGGGTGATCTGATATAATGAGATTCTTTATTTTGTCTCTTTAAATCTTTATTTATTTAATGAATAATTAATTTGAACTTCTGGGATATAAGAGTGGTCTGTTTCTGAACTTAAGTAACTGCTTAAGTTACATTATCTTCTGAAGTGCCATGATTTCAGTGATTGATAAATTAATTTTCTGGACTTCTTGTTTTTTGATTTTATGTTATACAGTGCATTGCTTATACGTTTTTTACTTTTCAGAATATTTCATACTCAGACAGTTTAATCATATTGCCTGTAGAAGTAGCATATTAGATCAGTCATATAGACAATACATAAAAGCAAGTTCATAGCAGAAAATGGTGCTAACCCTTGTTCATCTTGACTGTTTACACGTTACTGAGGCTGTTGTCTCTCTCCCCATTGCAATTAAAAGGAATGTACAGTCATCAAAACTTTAAAAACTAAGATGAAAATAACAGCTGTTTAACTATTATATAAATCTCACACTGCTAACTGTCTCGGTGAATTCTATTTAAGAATATCGCCTGAAGTGACCCATACACTAATACCAATACATCAGCCATAATTTAAGCCAAGCAAAGCTACTTCTTATTTTTATAAACATTTCATCTGCATATAGCATAGTGTCCAGTGCATCTTTCTTACTAATATCACCATCTTATTTCAAAGTAGTTCTTTCAATACAGTTACATTTAAGGCCTACAGCAAACTACCTAACATTCACCCACCTCCTCATATTATCTTCCTAGTAGCATCCTTCCTAACTCTTAGATATTTCTCACTATTCCCACTTAAAAATCATCTACTTTTAATCCCCAGACAAACAACATTCTTTATATCAAACTAACCGTATGAATCTAGATCATTCATGCATATACAATACAACCTCATTTTGGCTTACTTTCTACTTAGCAATTTCCATCTTCTAACTTATTACCTTTATCCTTTTGAGGCTATTGTCTGTGTAGTTGCCTTTTGCAAACTTTATGATGCAAATCATGTCTTATTTTCCCTAATGCTCTACCAGCAGAAATCTCTCTCTCCTTTCTCTCTCTCTCTCTCTCTCTCTATATATATATATATATATATATATAGACAATAAACTCTCAGTTTGCCGGCACCCATTGGGGATAACTGTAGTTTCTGGTTGCCTGAGAGTTACTATTAAAAAATAGATCTGACTAATGCTGTACCGTATACTATTTGTTTGGTTTTACTTGTTCGTAGGTTGGGGAGAGAGAGAGAATTTATTTCTAATCTTCCTTTTTAAAACTCTAGAACTCTAAAAATGTAAGGTATGTTTTTGTGGGGTGAAACAAAGTGCAATGCATGAAAATTGTACTGTATTTCTTTGATTTTTTTTCTGGTTGCTTGAGTTCCAGATAACTGAGAGTTTACTGTGTGTGTGTGTGTGTGTGTGTGTGTGTGTGTGTGTGTGTGTGTGTGTGTGTGTGTGTGTGTGTGTGTGTGTGTGTATGTGTGTCTATATGTTGTTGTTGTTTGTCTTTTGGCTTTTCCCGGTTAGGGGTTGCCACAGCAGAACTCCGGTCTGCTAATGATTGGCAGTAGATTTTTACGTGCCGAGTTGCCAGCCCTGATGCACAACCTTCAACGAAGGTACGCCCATTCATGCATGTCTCCACACAGAAGATGCTCTAGCTGAGAATCGAACAGGACAACGTCTTACTGTGAGGCGACAACGCTACCGCAGCACCACCACCTCAGTAATTGTGTGTGTCTATATATATATATATATATATATATATATATATATATATATATATATATATATATATATATATATATATATATATATGGTTCGTATTATATAATCGAAGACGCAACCCTTCAAATGCATCCTGATCGAACTTGAAAGCAGTGGATCTCGCAGTTGGTATATTTAAGTGTGGGGGGTGAGGGGGAAAAGCCCCCCACTTTATGTATTGTTTTGAAGTTTTTATTTTTATTTTTTTTTTGTGGAACAGTGATTTTTCTCCCTGGGAAAAAATTGTTGTTCCGAGTGTTCAAGATTGTAAGCTTTCACTTACATGGGGTCGATAAATCAGCATTCACTTTTCTAAGCATTTGCTGATTTAATATAGACCATATACACACACATATATATATATATATATATATATATATATATATATATATATATATATATATATATATATATATATATATATATATATATATATATATATATATATATATATATATATACATATGTATAGTAACAAGCAAGCTATTCAGTTAGCTGCATAGCAGCTTTTACCACTATTACCTATGTGGCAGTGCTTTAATCTGTCCTTCTGCTCATTCTTTTTTTATGCAGTATTATCATTATTTTGACCACATCTTAGTTACATGAGATCCAAATACATCAAACACTTTACCCTTTTAACATTTAAGCTGCACAGAGGTTATTCTCATCAGCAATTCCAATAATTTTACTTTACCATTCTTAACATAACATTCATCGATATCCAGTACATTTTGGTAAAACTATATAATTCATGCTATGCTTACTTTGTACATAAGACAAGTCCTTCTGCCTTAAAAGAAACAGGAACCCCAGTTTGAATATGTCTTCCTTTGACATTAGAAAGGCCAACAGCATCTGACCAAAGATTATGCAACCCTCCAGTAGTTATCAACAATCAGAAATAGCTTCATATGTTTTAATAACATTAATTATTCATGGTGTTTGTCTTTCATCATTCTAAACTTCCCTTACTGCAATTTTAAATAGATGGTGCCTCTCCTAGCTGACAACGCTCATTCACCAATGTCAACATAATTACATTAGTCTGCAATAAGAAGAAAACTAGACATATCATGTTACTTTGCTCATCTCCACCATTAATTTTAAACTAGTGATACTAAACCCTAACAGTTCTAATTACACCATCCTACTTTTTTTCCAACTACATTACTTTTGTCAGACATGAAATAAATCACCCACATATCATTTCCATCCAAAAAATAGACTTCCCTCTATAAATCTATTGCCAAACTTTCAAGCAGATCACATTCAGCCATGTAATCCTTTATGTGTACCCACAGGACCATTATAAGGACACACAGAATACCCAATCTTCCTGATCCTGTCCTTGAAAGAGTGGATACATTCTCAAAAGCAGAAAAACAATAGCACGACCTTGGTTGGCCATTTCTGTCCTGAAGAATGATCTGGTCAATATAATAATTATAAACATCATACATATTTAGTCCTAAATGATATCAAGTTACCAATAGTTCTGAATCAGAGACTGTATAGCAGTAAGCTGCCACAAACAGATATACTCCCCAAAACCCGCTATAGAATTACAGTTCATCTTATACTGCCTCATAATGACACATCTGTACGTAAATTCCCTTTCATACTGTTAACATACATAAATCTTACTTGTCATTTCCATATACAGATAGACTGATATTCATTTCAGACCAGTATCAAGAGAGCAGTCTTATCTGACGTTCACAGTCATGTTGTTCAGAAAGCATAGTAAGCTTTCACATAACAATATGTTTCAAAATATAACAATCTGCTACCCACTTTGCAATGTCCCTTCTAATGTCAGTTTCATAATTCTCTCACTATTTCTGCACGCATTAAAAAAAGTTTACTTTACAGAGGCACACTCCATCTTATCGTTCACAATTTAATTCAGTATGTATGCATTTTTTTTTAATACTTTTGCCACCACATTCCATTCAATGTCAAGGCAATAGCCATATGCTCTGTAAATTTACTGGTGAGTTCAATAAATTATCATTAATAGTTTTGTAACACCTGCAAAGTTTATGCATATAATAATATGTCTATTCACACTGTCACAAACAAAAAAGTAACTTTACATTTCCCAGACTATATATATTTATATGTTGGAAGCCAAATAACATTTCTTTAACAGTCATTGTTGTATGCACACACATTTTCTGTTCTTTTCCAATCAGTCTCATTGTAGCAGTGACCATACATTGCAAGGATCTGTGCTGGGACCATTCTTTTTCTCATTTTTATTAATGGTATTAACTTGATCATATCCCCTATCCACATTACTCTATATGCCAATGATATTATTCTTCACAGAACTGGGCCAGACCTCTCAACCAATCGGGGACAAATTTCAACTGAATCAGGGACAAGTCAAGAAAAAATCAGGGACACTTTTAAAATATTAGTGCTATTAATTTGAAACATTGACAGAATCAGAGCATATGAATTAATACACATTTTCTGAAGTAAAAGAAGTCTATAACTCTTAATTATTGTCATTATTCATTAAGTGTAATTCACCTTTTCTCCAAAAGTTACTAGTTTTAGGACGGATTAAAAGGGACAGAGCTAAAATTTGAGTCAAAATCAGGGACGTCCCTGAAAATCAGCGACAGTTGAGAGGTATGAACTGGGCCCTCCTCTCATTTTCTATAAATGGCTCTTCAAAAAGACTTCTCAGTTTCACAGTGGCTTACTGAAGACCTGCTAACAATAATCTACAATAAAACTGCCAGCATGACATTTGGACCCCCCCCCCCAAAAAAAATAGTCTTTTCAGGTTCCCTCATTATTATTACTTCCTCTGTCTCATCCTTAACAAAGTTCTGCAGAATAAATACCAGGAGCATGAAAGGTGTCATGTTGATTAGTTTGGGGTGTCTGCTTTATTTATTTATTCATTCATGCGTCTGTTTAATTATTTATTTATGTATTTATTTATTTATTTATTTATTTATGTATGTATTTATTTATTTATTTGTTTGTTTATTTATTTATTTATTTATATAAGTAAAACAGTTTCTTTACTAAAAATAAATATAGAAATACATAACTAAATGGCTCATACTGACAGTTCTAAAGCAGCTGCAGATTTTTGCTTGTTGCCTTCCCATGATTGACTGGGACAGCAATGAGTAGAAATCCCATGAATACTAAATGGTGCAATGGATAGGTGCAAAATCAGAGTTTGAAAGAGCAGCAGAGGGACATGGTTGCATCAGGTAAGCTTTTGTTTTTAAATCATTACGTGCAACCAGATAAGGGTAAAATAATAGCTCATAAATTCAAGGGACAGTGTACAGATTAAAGACCAGTGAGGAATACTGATTCTAGAAAATCAGAAGCAAATGCTGAATATCCAGCCCATGTATCAAGATTAAGTTTAAAGGAGTTCAAAAAGTTAGATTATCTAATATATATACACTGGTAATTTATTCCATAATTCTGGTATTATTAAGAGTTATGAAAACGTATCTCAATCTAGTTTTGAATAGTTTTATATGCAAGTTCATTTCATTATGTACCTGTGTAATTTTTCATGCTTTTGTAATATTATATCATCTAGTCCATTAATACATTAATATAATTTATGTTCGGACTATTGCAATTACTACTCTTTGAGACTGTACAAGTGTATATTTTCAAGCCTTATACTGTCAAGTTTTTCATTTAATGTACTATTGTGAAGTTTTTAATCTTTTCTTAATGCAATGCCAGAGCTTTTCATCCTGGGCCTCTGCTAAAGGGGATTTTGTGCCCAGTTGGACTTATATGGTAAACAAATGTAAAATAAATAAATAAATAAATATTATTTTTCCATGGTGTAACTCTGTGTTAAACATCACTTGTAATGTTTTGTCATGAAATACTATACCAAAAAATGTCTTCTTATAGATAGATAATTAAGTTTCTGTACCTGTCAGAATAATACAAGTCACAACACTCATTAATTCTGTCTGTGAATCTCCTTTGCACAGATTCAGTACATTTTAGTTGTCCCTTTGCATAGTGACAAACAGTACTATTACACTAACAAAATGGTCTTATAATAGTAGTCAGTTGTGTGAAATGGAACTGAAATACATTGGCTCAGTCTTAATTTTGTCCTCTTTTTTTATCTACAGTTGGACATAAACGTGTATATAAACAATAAAGTAACTGTAATATCTTACATCGATCAGGGGGTTGTCTCTGAATGAAGTATGCCTGACTGGTGTCAATTGCTAAAATAATCTTGGCTGGTTTGCAAGACTAATGTGATCTGTGTGAAGCAGATTTTAAAGTGAGTTTGTCAATAATGCCCCAGTGGGCCCTCATCCATTGCTTTGGTGACCTTCTCAAAGAAGTCCAACAGGTTGAGTAGGCATGACCTGCCCTTGACAAAACCAAAATTGGGTTGGGTCTAGAGTCTGGAAGTTTCATATGTCATTATCGATCATTATTCACTGCTTCTATGCTAATTCTTCCCATACCTTTGCATATACAACTAGTGAAACTTATGGGTCTGTAGTTTCCAGGGTCTGTAGATGGCCCAATTTTGTGCAGAGGGATTACAGTTGCTGTTCTTCAGTCATGATTCATAAAGCCTGTTTGGAGGCTACAGTTAAATAGCAATTCCAGAGGGCCTGATAGGTCTTATTACATGCTATTTAGAAGGCATCTTGGGGTATTGTCTGGGCCCACTGATGCAGTGTTCTTGGCCTTAGAGAGAGAGCATTAAGGGCCTGTACCATAGTGGTAGTAGGGGCAATTATACTTGATGGCATTCCCTGAAGGAAGGTTGAGGGGTAGAGATGAATAAAGTTGGAGCTGAATTTGTTGGCCAGTAGGTTTGCTATGTCTTCTGGGTCAATATATTTGGCTTCATTAACAATGAGCTCTGCACATAACTGTGTATTGTCTTTGAGGTTGCAGACATAACTAAAGAATGCCTTGTGGTTTTCCTTGGCCTGGGAGGCCATATTTACTTCAAATCTGGCTTTTAATAGTCTTCATTTGTCCTCTGAGTTGTTTGTCTAGTTTGATGAGAGTGCTTTTACCCTGCTGGGTGCTGCACCTCCTAATTTTTGCCATGATTTTCTTCCTTCTATTATACAGCCAATTGATGTTGTGATGCCACCAGGGTGGCTTATTTTCTAAGTTAGTTCTGTACTTCTTCCTGGTGGGTACAGCTACCTCTGTGCAGCCAATAACATGCTTGTATAGGGGTTTTGTGAACAGCTCCTTGTAGACAACAGTGCTCTCAGGGTTTATGGGAGCTTAAAATTGTGTCAAGTTATCACGTAATAGTTAGCCTTAGAGTAGTTCCTGAACATTCCAGGGTTAGCTGGAGTCCCAGGTTTTATTTTCACTTCAAAGGTGACCATTTTGTGGTGTGACCTTACCACAGAAGAAATTGCACTAGGGGGTGTGCAACACTCCCATATTAGTGAGGACCAGATCCAGTATGTTTGCACCCCTGGTCAGACTATTGACAAGCTGGTCCTGGGAGTTTGCGTTTACAAAATACAAGAATCTCTGTACTTGTATGTTTGATGTCATATATGATTCCCAGTTAATAATGGGGTAATTAAAGTTAAACCATGAATATGTTATTCAGTTGAAAGGTAAATAAGTTTAAATACATGTTATGGGTTTCCTGGGTCATAGAAGAGGACCTATAGCTTGCAAGGAAGTGGTATGGGATTTTGCCTGTGGTGATTTGAACTTGTAGAAGCTCAAATGTATTGTTCTGTTTGACCAGCCTTGAGATATATTTATTTCTGATGTAAATCGAGACACTTCCACCTTTAGTCCCTGTCTGTGTAGTAGCTGGTCTAAATGTGTAGAAGGCATTACAGCCTTGCATGGCTGGTGTGCCCTCCTTGGCTTTAAACCATGTCTCAGTGACCACACAGTCATCAGCATTCTCTAAGGTGATTAGATCTTGTAGGGTAGTGGAGTTTTTTGTTTAGACTCCTAGCACTGAGCAGTAACACATTTAGATTTTCTTGGTTTTGATTTGCTATGTCAGAAGGACTTGTCAGTCTGGCGTTGTATAAAAAGGCACTATGGGGGAGGACAATGTTTTAGCCAGCATTTGAAAGCCTAGAGGGGAGAGGTGCAGACCATCCCTGGCAAAGTGGGTTGGCTTGTTAACCATCTCCTTCCATGCTGACAAATATTGCACCCCCTTAGAATGACTTCAGAAACTAAGCCAATTATTAAAATCAGTCATTTTCTGTTCATATTGTGGCATCAACCTTGGGGAAGGTAAAATGCTGCTCAGTGCTAGGCTCATACCAGCCTGGTAAACATATTCTAAGAGCTCCATGATGTCTGTCTTCATATTAGCTAGGGAGGTACGTCTCAGGTCATTTACACTCACATGGACTATGACTGAGTTATACTGGTACTAGTGATCCAATGACTTGAGTGCATGCATAATGTGGTGGATCTTGGCCCCCTGATAAGCAGTTGACAATGACTTTCTTCTTACTCAGCCTGGTGAGAGGGACATCAGTGTGTCTCCACAATGGAGTCTGCAATGACCAGAATGTTGGATTGTGTGGTGGCTTGCCTTATGGGCTTAGAAATAGAGGCTGTAGGTGTTGATGTGGGTATTTTGAAAGAGTGCCTTTAGGGCTGCTGAGAGGGTATTTGTTATGTGTACTTCATCTAGAAGGTCTTTGGGGTTTAGGAAGGTCTGTGTGTCTGCTTTGAACTGTGTGTGATGGGTGCAGTATGTGTGCTACTGACAACCTAATTGATATTAGGAGTGCTTTGCTGATTGTGTAAATACATCTCTCACATACCATATCAGTTTGTCTGAGAATTAACTCATCAGTAAACATGAGGCAATTTCTGCATTGCCTCAGGATGCCAATCTCCACCAAGCTAGTACTGGAGACAGTGGGAAAGTTCATATCCATGGCAGCAAGACCTTTTTTATTGATTAGAAAGCTGGAGTGAGAATATAAAGTAATGTCTGGAGTCGGGTTTGCAACTCTGGGAGCAGTTCTTGTCAATGCAAACTAGTTGCCCTGTGTGCAACTAGGTATTGCTAAAATTTCAAGGGTGCTTTTACAGGAAAAATGGCAACTCAAGGTGTCTGTGTCGATACAGGGCCCTGCCAAGCACTTGAGGAGAACTGATAAATGGACCCTAATGATTTATGGATGAAGTGTTTAGGGAGATTGAATTTGGGTTACACAGCAGCAAATCAAGCAGTACTTATTGAGAAGAAAGAATTAACTTTGTTGTGAATGATGAAAAAGGGGATTCACCTGAATCGCTACTACCTGGCTACTAATAGTGCTGTTCTCACCACAGCTTCACACTGCTAGAATAAAATGGTCCTTAGATTCCTCTCTCAGCAGAAGTAAAACAGTAGCACCAATCCAAAGATGAGAAGCAAGCCACAGGCTCTTTGGTGATCAACAGTATTGTCCCAGATGATGCAAAGGTCTGTAAGTTGTTGAAGCCTTTTCCTGGTAGATGCCTTGAATAGCAACCAGACCAATCAGGAAGGTCCAACGCAGACACTCACTGCTCATTTAGAAACAGTCAGGAATAAATGCACTCTGCTCCTTATCTCACCACGAGCAAACTATAAGCACAAATTCCAAGTTGGCACCTATGAAGAAGTTATTAGGTTTTCTGGTGATCAGCAGTCTCCAGGAAATAATGCATCTATGCTCCTTCTTTCACCAGGAGAAAAACAGAAACACTAATCCCAAGATGACTACTGAGAGGTGGAATGCGGAGTCTCCAGTAATTGGTGGTCTTGGCATAGAGGTTGCGATTTTAAATGTAAGATGCAAAACATGTGTTAATATCATAAGAGCTGCAGTGTCCAGTAAGCAGTTTAATATGAGAGAGGGGGGAAATTAAGTTTTAAACTAACTGAGAGTCACTAATTTTATAAGAGCAAGAAATATTGGAAGGGAGTGGGCACATTGTATTCTGGCTCTGTGTAATGCAGTGAGATGGCCAACAAATTTAAATAGCCAAAGGGGAGTAATTTCACAAAATGACAAATTTGTGTTTACTCACAATAGCCAATGAAAGAGGAGAGGAAAGGAAAGGAAATACGTGGTCAAATTAAAATAAGAGACAGATAACTAGAAAGACAGTTGAGTTTAAAAACACAACAGTGACATGGTGGGAGGGTAGGATAGTTGTGGTCTCTTTCCTAACTAAACTAACATTTCCCCTCACAATCTGTGGTAGAGCCTGAATTTTTCCAGTAAAGCCTTGAAATGTTTTATTTTACCCCTTAAATAGAAGGTTTAGTTCCTAGCTTCACCCTCAGTACACAGGTATTAACCTTAATTGACCTGTTCTAAATTCTGTGTGACTCACAACATACACAGCTGTGGTCTCTTTCCTAGTTTAAATATGCATTTATTTATTTACCTTTGTTAACTGGGATAGTCCACTTGGGTGATAGCCAATTATTAGCTGAGTCCCATGGGGGAAAATCCTCAGAAACAGAGTACAAAACAATACAATAAAGTTAGCACAATACATACATCAAAGTAAACCAAATTTTAAGAAGAAAAACTACACAGTATACATAAAAAAATATGAGTACAATTGCAAAAATAGTAATCAAGTGAGTTGAAATGTAAGACAGAAAACAGCAAGGGAAGGAGACAAACTTGACAAAGTTATAGGCGATACAAATGAAAAAGAAATTACAAAAAAATAAATATTTAAGGTGTGGATTAGTACAGAGCATAGAGGCGAGGCAAGAGTCAGTAAAGAAGAAAAGAAACAGAGAGAATTAGAAAGAAAAAGAGAGAAAAAAGGAGGAGAAAAGTATAATAGAAGAACAGGCCAAAGAAGTTAAAGGAACTAGAAGGAAAACATAGTAGATAGAAGAAAAGGATGATTAAAGATATAAAGGGAAAGAAGAAGATAAGTAAAAGTGTAGGTTAGAAATAATAATAAGTGCAAGTAAGAGAAGAGCAAGTAAGAAATCAATTAAAAGCAGAGTAAAAGTAAAGCATAGTGTAAAGGAAATAAACCACAATATACAAAACAGAAGAAGGCAGTGAAGCAATGCAAAACAGAATAAAGCAAAAACAAACTAACCTTTCCCCTCACAGTAATCTGTGGCAGAATCTGAGTGAGCTTTTCCAGTAAATACTTGAAGTGGTTTATTTTACCATTTAAATAGAAGGTTATTTACCTAGCTCTACCTTCAGTTCACAGGTAATTAACCTTAATTGACTTATTCTAATTTCTGTGTGACTCACAAGAGGCATAGCTGTGGTCTCTTTACTAGTTTAAATGTGCAATTAAAAGCAGAATACAATTAAACACAATGTAAAGAAAATAAACCAGAATATACAAAACAGAAGAAGGCAGTGAAGCAATACAAAATACAAGAAAGTAAAACAAACTAACATTTTCCTCACAGCAATTTGTGACAGAATCTGAGTGAGTTTTTTTTTAAAGCCTTGAATGTTTTATTTTACCCCATTAAATGGAAGATTTATTTCCTAGTTCCACCCTCAGTTCACAGGTAATTAACCTTAATTGACATGTTTTCATTTCTGTGTACAAGAGACACAGCTGTGGTCTCTTTTCTAATTTAAGTATACAATTAAAAGCATAATACAAGTAAACACAGTGTAAATAAAATAAACCACAATATACAAAATATAAGAAGACAGTGAAGCAATACAAAATGTGCGAAAATAAAAACAAACTGAAAAGGTGCAGGCTTAGTGTGGTGGTACATTTAGAACAATCCAGGCAGATAACACCAAAAGGATGTGTATTTAAGCTATGAGCAATTAAAAAAAAGTGATTACAGGGACCATAGGCTGAAAACTGCCCAGGGCTCAAGGTATACTTAATCCACCACTGTTCTTCACAGTAATTTCTTATACCACTTTTACTTCTGCATTGCATATTTTGAAGACATTGCATTAATTCTACTCTGATATGCCATGTTTTATGTATGAAATGTATGTGCTGTATACCATTATTAATTCTGTTTTCTGGTTTTGAATTTATTTCTGTTTTTGCGCTATTGCATGTGGATTGTGAACAAAAAGGTTCCTAGGACTAATCTTTTTACCTGATTTCAAACAAATAAATAGAAAAAGTACTGAAGCAGAGAAACAGAATATTTAAACATATGCTTTCAAAGATTGCCATCTTCACAGACAATTTCCATTCAACTTTACATATTTTTCGATCATACCGCTCAAATTTTTATTTTTAAAACAACTGTCATGAGTGGTAATATGTTGGGCTTAGTCACCAAGGACCCAACAAACCTGACAATACATGACAGGATGTTAGAAATATGTGGTTACCCTAATCAGAAGGTAGTCAGCTGCATTTAGGAAATGTATACCTTATGTAAAATGTATGACTATTTTTTAAGTATAGAAATGGTCAGGAGTCAGGAACTAATAGAAAGTCATAAAACTACAATGGTTAAGTAATCAACTTTTCTTACCTTTATATAAATAGTAACTATTCGTCATTGGTGTCCCTCGCAAGGTGATGCCTTAGGCATGCACCACATTAGCTCTGTCCTTCCTACTGCTCTGGAAACCATAGTACAGTGCCCCCCTTTGAGTGTAGGTCTCCGGAATACCTCTCAACTTCCTAACACAAGAAATCTGGACAAAGCCTTAAATAATGGGAGGGGGGACAAAGACCCAAAAATAGTGACAGATTTTAAATATTGCTCTTATAAACTTAGATTGTTGTTAGAATTACATGTTTTGTGTTGACTTGCATTTTCTGAAGAATATTTAGTGTGAAACTCAAATGTATGTCATTATTTAGTGATTTCAATCATCTGTAGTTTACCAGAAAAACACACATTTTAAGAGAAGCAGACCAAAAAAATATAAAGCAAACATCTGGACATTCTGGGTAAATCTGGACAGTTGAGAGGTATGGTCCCCAGTAGATCAAAAAGGTACAACCAAATTAAGCCTGCCCCTGGCCTGGCTTATGTAGTGAAGGTCAGCACTGTTTCGATGGTGCAATGTGTCTATATTTCATTGCAGTTTGGTTATTTATTTATTTATTTTTGTACATTTAGTAAACTTATACTTTGCCTCATGGTGTTATTGGGAGTGATTTTTTAGGTACTTTTACTACATTGTTAATATTAAGGTAAGAAAACACACAATATTTAAGCAAGAAATGGAAGAAATATGTAATGCACTTCATGAGTACATCAACGTTGATGAACTCTGTCTATCTGATCTATGCATCTTCTGTGCAATACATTTGCAGACCTGCTGACACTGTTAGAGCTGTTTTTGTGTTCTGTGACCTCAGGTAGCTTTGAGTCTGATGGATAGGGACACTAATTAAAAACAGTTCTGCTATTAATTCTGCAAGCATTGGCTTCCATTTGCATAGCACACAATTTGTAACACTTAGGCACTAGTAGTTCCTAATATAAATAGAAAAGCTTGCCCTGCTAATGACCTCTGTAATGAAACGATTTGCTTGTCCTGTCAGTTAGAAAAATATAAGATGGCTGATATTAGCACTTGATATGATAAAGGTGAAATTTATCAATACAGCTACCATGCCCAGACACACACACACACACACACACACACACACACACACACACACACACACACACACACACACACACACACACACACACAGTAGGCATTGAATATGAACATTTTCAAATGTAGGTCCAGAAAGCTTCCATCTCAAGGATTATTGGATCAATATTTTAAATAACTGTCCCAGCCAACCAGATAATTTAATCATCACAGAAAACAGTTTGACATATATGAGATTTTGACTGAACTGGCAATGTTCCAGAGAGAGAGAGGGAGTGCCATTCAAAGACTGCAAATAATTTAAAGAACTAAATGAGGCATCTCAAAACAATCTAATCAAATCTGAACAATAAAAGTAGAAAGAGCCTGCATACAAGCAATGCTGCTATCAGGACCATTAAACCTGAAATCAGTCACAGCCTGATACATCTCCTATGAAAGGCCGTAGCAGGCCATGAAGAGTCATAGAGCATATGTCACATGGAGCTCAGTCCAAGAGAAAGTAGGGTGATGTGCATTGTGCCTGTCATTTTGTACAAATGCTAGTCAATGTAATTTATTGCACAATAAGAGGCACAGTGGCAATAAGAAAAAAGTTATTTCAAAAAGGAAGACATCATGCTAATGAATTCTGAAGCAAATGTCTCAAATAAAGAAGATAACGATGTACACAGAAGTGCAAAACTGGTAAAAATGCACAAACCTGACAGAAAATTAAAATCAGGCAGACAGAAAGAAGTGGGAGAGAAAGAAACAAAATAGGGAAATGTACTTCTTAATCAAAAATAGTAATGATATGAAAGAACATGTCTTGTTAACAAATAACAGCCAGTTAAAGCAAACATTCACAATCTGGCACATTTATGTCTCTGTGTCTTCCATCTGCAGTTTTAAAATGGATGCTGACCTTTGTAGACAGTTTGGAAAAAGGTAATAACATTTTTTCTGATCACTTCAATAACTGAACTGGTCCTGCAGCATTCAGTTAGTATAGACAAATGAATATCTCAATGATGCTGTTTGCAGGCTTTTGCAAAAATCAAGCCTTGGCAGGAAGGAATGTAGCTGAATAACAAATTCTAATATGCTGCAAATCTGATACCGAAACCACAAAATTAGGTGCACCAAGGAGGTGCACAATTACACGTTACCACAAAGGTGATGAAGCATCGATGCAAAAACATGCAAAAAAGAGTAAGTCAAACATACTAATATTCAAAAAAATGCAGTCTGAGCTTGATCTGGCATCATTTAGGAAAACATCAAGTGAGACATTGAATAAGTACCAACTATTCTGGTCAGAACAGACAAAAAAAATACTGTTCAAGCCTCAGAGATGTAAAACAACAATCCTCAGCTAAAATATTTTCTGAAAGTGACAGCAACTACAAACAAACAAACAATTTGTGAAATGCTATGCAAACTCACACCTCAGAGGATACAGCTTGACTTTAAATTTTATATACATTTTTTGAAATGGCAAGCAGGTGTTTGCACATGTTAGTTTCATCTCATATACATTGTATGACTTATTTTAGACACATGGTGTACTCCACAGTGACATACGCCCCTGTTTTTCCAGGCTTCTATGGCTTAGTCTAGGTTACTGATATGTTTAAAATAGCTTGGATGCAGTAAATCATGATTCTCGTGTTATAGTCCACCATCCAAGGATATTTACTGTCTCTCCTAACTACGGCCTAACCTTATTAAACCCCTAATTCTTCAGTTACTCATGCCTTCTGTTTATTACTTCCCAATATTTTAATCTAACCTGTTCTATATAATCTAGCGCTACTTGTAAAAAGCCCACACTCTTAGCATAATTTGCAAAACATACTGCTTATGATATACCCTAATGTACATATACTTTTGTATGTTCCAACATCTTGAACTTATTTCTGATGCCAAGCTTCTTCCTATGACACTGTTGAAACTTTTTAGTAAAAAGAGGATAATGCACCTTCCTGTACTTTTTCTACTTGAGATTTTCTCCTTGGGCCTCCCTTAAAATACTTTTTTGCCTAAATGGACTGTTCTGATTAACAAATGGAACTAAATAAATAAATATATTTCAGATAGATACTAGCTCATACATGCACATCTGAAATTCTGAAAGTAGAATCTCTTTCATGGTGTATTTTCCTATGGAACTGATAGTTTTAATTCTATTTATGAACGGATTTCTGCTCATACAACCCCACAGACAGCTTATGTCAGGTCTTCCTGCCCTTTTTTACAGCTAAGCAGCTTATGATTTTTCTAATGTCCCTCTCAACTCCTTGTTCCTATACAGGTTTTTTTGGGACACACATTGGAATGTGCTCATTTCCTCTTCACTGATGTTATAGAACATTGTTAAACTGCCTACTCGGATGCAACTTATTTGCTATTTGCTTCAGTTTACTCGCTGCAGCACTGCCTTTTAAACTACCTTTATGTTTTGAAACACCTCTGCATGCTGGATTTCTGTTTTCTGACTGTAGTCATTACAGTTTAGATGTCTTCTGCTTGTGCAGAATTAAACAGAAAAGTGTAACTACTGATTACATGTAATTGCTGGCAGTCTTGTGTTTGTGATGCTAGCAACAGTTTCTGCATTAGCCTCTTTTTACTAAAAGCAAAATGCAGAATTAATGGTATTCGGTAAACATTTAAATGTTTTTGTTTTTAACTCATTGACATGGACTACTGTCTCAGGGCTCATATGTACACTCACTCAAGTATACCTCTCAACCTCGTAGCACAGGAATTCTGGACAAAGCCAAACTAATGGGGGTGGGGGTATCTCAAATCAGGGATAGATTTTAAATATTGCTCTTATAAACTTATAAAGGTGCTCGAATATTATGCTTTGCATTAGCATGTATTTTCTGAAGGATATGAAGTCTGAAACTAAATGCCTGTCATTATATATTGCCTTCAACCCCCACTGATTTGCCAGAAAACCACAAATTTAATGAGGAACAGATCAAAAATAGGTGGCAAAAATCTGGACATTCTGCTAAAATATGGACAGTTGAGAAGTGCAGATTCATTGCTTTTATAGTCTAACTCCAACACCACAAAGCTTTGGGGAATGGAAACTAATTTGGCAGGAAAACAGATTGTTCTCATCTTTGACCTTTGAAGTAAATTACAAAAGTTTCAGAGGCATGGAGGCACAACAATCTTGAAATGGTAGAGTGATAATAGCATTACTTCTGAGTCCTGTCTACAGGTGTGTCACAATTCTGGCAAGAAGTTAAATGCCTCCTAGTAAAATAGTGTGAAAAAATTAACAGCATTGTATTCATTACCATTTATATTCTGTTATTCCACCAAATTCAGCTATTGCTGCTATTTTAAAATGTTTAAGAAAATTTGCTTATTGTGCACCTATCTTCAAGAAGGTGCTGGTTGCAGCAATCAACGTGTTGTAGTTGTTCATGTAGCTAGCATAAAATTATATGTGCCAATTAAAGAATGGAATCCAGAAATCACCAGTAGCATGGAAATGCTGGTGTTTAAAATGTTAAATGCTTTGATGCAGTTATACTGTAAGAAACACACACTAACCCAGGCATTGCCTCAAATAGGAAGAGTGGCCTGCACAGTGGTGATGTCAGTGGTGACAACCAGTTGGATTTAGAGAATTTAGTCCGACACACTGGCATACTAACTCCACACCCCACTCATCAACAACCATTTGTTCCTAGCTGCATAAAAGACTGATGAGACTTGACTGGCAGATATCAGATCAGCAGAAACATGGTGAGTGGACAATGATAGCAGTCCAGCACTGACAGACCAGCACAGCTCAGCTGAAGATCAGTGGTTCACCTAGGAAATGTGGACAGGGGATTGTTCCAGAAGACAAAGAGCAGCAGATTAGTTTAGCCTGCCAGGTGCGCATTGCCTCCTGTAGAAATACAATGTTACTGCATACAGGCAGACATAACTTACACATTCAGGAAAAAATGGTATCCTGTACAGATATAGCACAGTGCAGCCAAGCTCATGTTGTACACCTCTGTAAACTCATCTCATGTTTCTGCTAGACAACAACTTGGCTCATATTCTGATCTCAAATATGTTTAATTGCACTAAATTTTAATTATATATGGATTTTCACAGTGCTAGCTTTTAATTGCACAAATTTGCTTGTAAAATGTTCTGTTATTCTATATAAATAAAAATGGACTAGGCATTAATTTCAATACCCATACAAAAAAAAAACTCCGCAGGTAACAATGTCTAGACCCAAATTACAAAACTATTATAATTGTGTTCTAAATTATATTTTGTAACTGTGTTATATATTAAGGTTGTTTTAATCCAGACATCATTCTCTGTGGCATTTTTATTTTGTGTTGATTTTAATAATTAATGCATAGACCTTTTTTTTCCTGTATTATTCTAAAAGTGTAGTTGAGAAACAGATTCCTGATATAGGTGGCCATAGAGGGCAAGGCATGCATGGGGTAAATCACACTGTTTATTTCAGCAAAACACTCCTGTTCTTTGTTCAGGGGAGGAAACCCAGCAGCAGTTATTTTATAGAAACAGACAGGGAATGGTCATGTATTGTATTGACGTTTCCATCTTCAGGTTATAGAAGAAGAGTTTTCCAAATGTCAGCATGTGATTTGTCTAGCCCACTATGTTAGAAATTGGAACCATTTTTTGCACAGTTTTATTTGTATAGATCGCACACACATACACACACACACACACACACACACACACACACACACACACACATATATATATATATATATATATATATATATATATATATATGTAGATAGATATAGAAATATATAGATAGATAGTAATTATACTTTACAAAATATGGTACATTATAATTAAAGATCATTGAATATTGCATGGACAATATTGTGTGGTATCAGAAAACTTATTATTCAGAAATGCATGTTGACGCAAAATCTGTTGTTCTTTTGACTCTTCTAAATGAATTAGAGTAATGCTTAAAAGGTGTCCCTGCTTTTTTGTGCCTTTGTCCCTCCATTAATTTGACTTTGTCCAGATTTTTTGAGCAAAGAAGTTGAGAGGTATAGGTTGGAGTATGTATGAAGAACAAACCAAAAACATGAGGCAAAAATCTGGACAGCTGAGAGGTATGACTTGGTCCTAGGTTGAAGAAACTGCACAGGGTCTGAGCCTTAGAATTACAAGTAGTGATAAGCAATTGCGTAATCATAATGTGAAGGTGAATACATGCTAGAGGTTAATTCTAAGCAGCACTTAAACAAAGAAAGCACTATGTTGAAATCTAGATTGAATTATATTAAATTATATAAAGTAAGATAATCAAACTATATACGTTACGCACATATATATACTGTATTAAAGTTGCATAGTTCAGAATATGAGTATCTGAAAGTGAAACTACAAATGCTTAAAACTTTCTCAGATGATTGGTTTTGATAAATGTACACAAGATACATTTATAAAAGGAAAACTACAGCATCAAGAAAATATCATCCTAGGAGTGGAATGTGATATAATGGAAATTGAACAGAAGGGAGTGTATGCAACAAAAGGAGCATCCACAAAGAATTCATGGGTAGAAGCAAGTCCTATGCAGACTGCCTCAAATCATTGTCCCTATATTCAGTATCCTACAAACTTCTGAGAGGCAACCTATGCTTAGCCTATGAAGCTTCCTCAGATCAAACCCTAATGGACCTGTTGTACATCCATACAACAGTTAGTATCAGAAACATCCATTCTAGGGGTGCAAACCTAACCAGCGACATAAATAAGTTATGATGGAGGGACAAGTGTGTCCCACTGCCCCCCCTTCTTTGGAACAGGCGTCCCATCCATGTGAAGCAAATTCATCCATGCCTTTATTTAAACAGAACCTCCTTGAAACTGACTATATGTAAAGGTCTGCAATCATAGGACTGTATACTTATTTGCTGATATAATCAGATCTTAACACAAAGAAGTCCAAGATAACATCTTTGCTTTGTTTAACAGAAGCATTTTAGAACAGACTGCAAATGGAAATCAAAAAGACATAGAAATGAATTAGACAGCAACTGAAAGTGCCAAAAAAACAAACAAATAAACAAAAAAAAAAAACAAACAACAAAAGAAAGAATATAAAGAAAAGGATCAGATGAGAAGAGACACTAGGAACTAAGGTCGGGTGGCACAATGCCAGGGTAATCCTATGGGCTAGGTTTGTAAAGGCACCAGGGCCATTAGCCTAGTACACACCTATGAACCTATGAACCTAAGGAAAGAAAAATTAATGTTCAACATTATAGCAGCAATGAATTGATGCAGGAATGGTTAAAGAGAAGTGAAATGAAACCAAAAGATGAATGGCTAATAATGGCAGCCCAAAATAATGGGCTATGTACCTACTGGTTTAAAACATCTATAGAAAAAGTGGGAGAAACAAATAAATTCAGGTTCTCTAAAACAGAAATGGAAGCAGTTGCAAATCTCATTGCTGGGTGTGATATACGGAAAGGCATAATAATAGGGTAAGACTGTTGCACTGGGGCATTGTGCAAACACAACAATATGGAAGTAGCCATGAAGTATTAGAAACATGAACCGCAAAGCATTATTAACATGAAGTTCATATCACATGGGATCACCCAATATTAATAGTTCAAACAATAGTTGCAAGAAAACCAGATACAGCTGTCCAAGAAAAAGAGGAAAAGTTGTATTAATCATTGAAATTACTACAGGCAGTGATTATAGTGTCTTAAGTACTAGGATACACAGTCATAAAATACCAGGATTTGCAAGTAGAAATGAGAACAATGTGGAAGAAAGATACCCAGAAATTCCCAACAGTAAGAAGCAAAAGGACCAGTAAAAAGAATTTGCAAATCATACTTAAATATGCTACTAATACATGTAACCCCATCTGAACTACAGACAGAGCCATAGCTATCAACTGTCCAGATTTTCGCAGAATGTCCAGATTTTTGACTCATAGTTTTGATCCACTTCTCATAACTTTGTAATTTTCTGCCAAATAACTGACAAATCATTGAGGAATGAAGTCAGAAAATAATGACAGACATTTGATTTCAGACCTAATATCATTCAGAAAAATTCATGCTAATGCAAAACTTGTTATTCTCTCAATGTTCTAGGTTTACGACAACAATATTTAAAAAGTGTCCCTATTTATAGGTCTTTGTCCCCCCCATTATTTATGACTTTGTCCAGATTTCTTGCAGTAAAAGGTTGAGAGGTATGCAAGGAGGCAAGTTTGGGAATATTGCAGGTGCTGAGAGCAGTCTTTTTAAACACCAAAGACTAAAGCACTACTAATCGCATAAACTTTCATCATACCTTGACTTAGGAATTCAGCCTTCTCCTGTCACAATATTAAAAACCCAAAACATTTGTAGAAATAAAAAAAAAATTATAAGTGAGCATGGCATGAGAATATGATGTGTTACATTGATAAACAAAATGTGTCCCAATATAAGAGATCTATCTAGGCTACATGCAGAGATATAGTACTTTATGTTTCAGATAACAAATCAAGATATTTTTCATATTTATTACAATATCTCAGTAAGGCCACATGTCAGCATGATGGGTAAGGTATAATTTTGTAGCTAGCATCAATATTGACCAAATAAGTCTAATAAATTAACTCCATCAACCACATCCACCAAGATATAGTGGCGTATGTTTTAGCTATGAAAATGGCTGTATTTTTCATATTTGTGTCAATATCTCTGTAAGGAAGCATTGCTATGTGATGAGTGAGGTTTCATTTTGCAGCTGGCATCAATCCAGACAAACTAGGCCTGATGTATGGCCTTTAGTGCACTCACATTGATATAATTGTTTAAGTTTCAGATATGAAATTTTTTATATTTTTCCTATTTGTGGTAATATCTCTGCAAGACAGCATGGCAACCTAATGGATGAGGTATTGCATTGCACCAATAGAGACTAAATGAGCCTGATTCTAGTCCCCTGCCTTGCAAACCTGCAGAGATATAATGATTTGTTTATATCTGAGATATGAACATTGTGATTTGTTTCGTATTTCTGTCACTATCTCTGTAAGAATGTATGAGAACAATATCAGTAACGTACTGTTTTCAAGCTGGCATCAGTCTGGGCAATTTGGGTCTAGAATAGCCCCTCTGTCTAAGACACCTACAAAGATACATTGGTTTATTCATGATTCAGATTAGAAAATTATATTTTTCATGTTTCAATCAATATTTCTGTGAGACAGAATGGCAATATGATTTGTCAGGTATTGTTCTGAAGCAAACTCTTCTTGCTACAGCCCCTTTGGCTAACACACTTGCAGATTTATAATGGTTTGTTGAAGTTTTGGATATGAACATTATGTTTCATATTTTGTCAATATCTCTGTAAGGGAGCAGGGCATCATGGTGGGTAACATCATTTTGAAGCATGCCTCAGTCTGCAAAATTTGGTCTCAATACATGACTTTTTTTCTAACACACCTCTACAAATATAATGGCTTGCATATATGTTACATATGAAAATTATGTTGTTTGAAATTTGTTTTCAATATTGTTTTAAGACAGTAGGACAACATGACAGGTGAGGTATCATTTTGAAGTCTGCATTAATCTGTAAAATTTGCAACTACTTCATGATTTCTGGCTAGCAAACCTACAGAAATATAATAGAGTGCTTTTGTTTCAGATATGAAAATAATAAATGTTTACATTTTTTGTCAGTATTTTGTCAGTACCAAGAGAACAGGGCATAATAGGTGAAGTATCATTTTCAAGCTGACAGTGCAGACAACCTGAGCTGATCACATGACCTTCAATAAGTACACATGCAGAGATATAGTGTTCTTCATATGTTTCAGATATGAAAGTTATGATTTTTCATATTTGCACCAATGTCTCTGTAAGGGAGCAGGGCAGCATGATGGGTGACATTTCATTTTGAAGATGTCATCAGTCCTGACAAAGGAAACTCTACACATCACCTCTTTGAAGCACACCTGCAGAGATATAATGCATTTTATATGCTCCATGTATAGAAAGTAGGCTCCCTGACAAGTATTTGACTCATTTGTGATTGCTTTTTCAAATATAATTGCAAATAAACAAAAGATCACATGTGCACAGCATTCAGGAGACCCAAATGACATATAAAAGCATTTTCCAGTGGAGCAAGCCCCCTGACCTTCTCAATATAGGAGGCTGCATCCTCACTCCTTCTACTCCTATATCTATCTATCCATCTATCTGCCTGTCTATCTATCTATCTATCTATCTATCTATCTATCTATCTATCTATCTATCTGTATGTCTATCTATCTATCTAGCTATATCTCTCTCACACTTCCTCTAAGGTTGACCCATCATGGGAAAGGTGCAATCTACAGTATACCAGCACTCCTCCTTCTGGGAAACGTCAGTCAGGTGCACCTTAGTGATTCCACAAATGAGTTTCGATCATTACTGTTTCAAACAACAAACCTAGATTCTTGAAAATGTTGATATTTTTTCATAATTTGATCCCTATATCTTGAAAGAACATGGCAATATGATGGATTATGGTTTAGTTTGAAGTTTGCATATCATTGTGCATACATTGCTTTCTGAAATATGACCTTAATCTAGTACAATTAGAGAGATATAACAGTTTATTCTTCATGTTATTAGGAATATGATATTTTTCATTTATTTCAATATGTCAGAAAGAAAACATCAGAATGCTGATTAAGAGCTCATCCACCTATCCTTCTTCATCTTCCTCACCTCATATCTTAGTTCCTAGTTCTGCAACTTCAACTGATTGAATGTACTGTACCAGTATGAAGCCCATGTGTATCACTCTGTATACCTTGAGGCTAGTTCCTGCTACCTTATCTTTGGACTTTGCTATGACTGGCATCAAAGTGTCATTTCTTTTCAGGGGACTTAATAAGGCTGCTAGCCTTTTCCTCCACATTTCCCCTGGTGTACAGAGCTAGATCCTTTAAAAAATAAAGCTCAGAGATTTGTTCCGTATCCTGGTATACAGTAGTATTATAGTTCTGTAGCTTTGTTAGATATATCTACTAATATCTTACTTATGTCTCTGACTGCTCCTTTTTCTTCGCTATGTGACCATGCTGGTTTGCTGGATGGATTGGATAATGTTTTTTTTCACACTAATCCACCCAGGAAACATTTGTGACTTAATTGTTTTAACTCTAACCCACTTGTACTATTTTTCTGTTAAGATTTTATTCTCTCTCTCTCCCTCTATCTCTGTCAGTAGCTTATGATGTTAATTTTCTGCCTCCTCAGTTTTAGTAGGGGTGAGTACATTGACTCCTTCTTTGAGCAGAACTTAATGTTTTTTAGCCTGTTACACAAAGGTCCATCTTTGTCTCTTTATGACTACTTGCACCTTTCTCACATTATTTTGCTGACACTTGCTGTATCTCACAAGCACTGTCTGCTTGCAGCTGATATGATGATTAAGACAGGTCTGTCTAGTTTCTTTCTCTCATTTACATCATTATCCCTCTCCGACTGGTCCTCAGAACGAACCCAATTCTGTCTGCTGCTGCTGTAGTCTGCTTGTCTCTTGTCTAGGATGAAGTGAAATCTTCTATACTGCATTAATGTACTGAGTATTTTCACTTCACCTGCCCCATCATCCATTGCAATCTTCCTTATAATGCTATATTAAAAAAGTGATGAACTACCCATCTCTCTGCTTTAAATTTCTCCTGCTTTATGATGTTTCTTTTAATGCTACCAGCATCACCCCCATAAAATAAAAACAGAATGCAATCATAGCTGATGTTTTTCACTGTGTTAGACATGCCCTGGATTTTCAACAGTATGAGGGTGGAAAAAACCTCTTATTATTAAATGTTCCTCATTGGTCTTATCTATAGACGATGCCCAATGACTATGATAATGAGTGATGGCTGTCACATTTTATATTATGTTTTAAGCGGAAGTTGTTATTAGATCCTGTCTAATGGCATAATCCATTAGCTGACAACTGACTAGATGATCTTTAGTCTCAAATGCATTACTTGCTTTTTAGATATTGTTCCCTTTCTTCTGACATTCAGATGTCTACATCTGATCTCATACCGTCTTGCCTTTTGTTGTATATTACCTCTTGTATCTTACCATGAAAATAAATATTGTGCAGTAAACTGGCACAGAATCGTCTATGTCAAGTGCTTTTTTGTCTGAATCCATGCACAAAGTCAAAACAAAATAAGAAAGTGCAATGAGGGAAGTAAAAACAATGAAATGCTTAAAAGCCTGAACAACAAAACATAGAAATAAGCCTGAATTATCCCACAACAAACATCAAAGGGCCACAGAAAGAATATGAAAAAGCTACAACATGTTCTAATGGTGGGAGAGGGGGATGTACTCCTGTATTTCTTATATTAGGAAGGTGTAACAGATCATAGATGAGAAAAATCTGTTTTTTCCTGCAAAATCAGTTTTCATTCCCTAAGGCTGTGTGACGTATTTAGAATATAAAAGCAGTGGAGCTGTACCTCTCAACTGTCCAGAAGTTTGCAAAATGTCTCATCTTTCCACTCATATTTTTGATCTATTCCTCATAAAATTTGTGTTTTTCTGGCAAATCATTGACTACTGAAGTCACTAAATAATGATAGACATTTGAATTTCAGGCTTCATATCATTCATAAATGCATGCTAATGTGAAACCTATTATTCTAGAAGCTTTCCAAGTTTATAATAGCAATATTTAAAATCTGTACCTGACTTTGAGCCTTTGTCCCCTCATTATTGGCTAGTTCTAGTTTTCTTACATTAAGAGGATGAGAGATAAGAGTGGAGCTATGGAGGGTAGTGCAGGGCATGCCCATGTAAAAAAATGATGCATTTAAAAGTATTCTGCAAAATCTATATGAAACACTTTATCTATAAGCTACTATAGCTTATATCTTATCTATAAACTATTATATCTTATATATTATCTATAAGCACTTTATAAGCTACTGTATCTGATATAGTAACTATAAGCACTTTATCTTAGCCTTTGTCCCCTCATTATTGGCTAGTTCTAGTTTTCTTACATTAAGAGGATGAGAGATAAGAGTGTAGCTATGGAGGGTAGTGCAGGGCATGCCCATGTAAAAAAATGATGCATTTAAAAGTATTCTGCAAAATCTATATGAAACACTTTATCTATAAGCTACTATAGCTTATATCTTATCTATAAACTATTATATCTTATATATTATCTATAAGCACTTTACAAGCTACTGTATCTGATATAGTAACTATAAGCACTTTATCTTATATATTACCTATAAGCACTTTATCTAGCTCTTCTTTTATATGAAATAGGGGAAAGACTGAAAGTAAAAATAGAAGATGGCAGCAGAGACTTAGATGGTCAGATAGTAGTGCTGAAATAACAAATATGTGTATGCAAGTACTTAAAGATGACATTCGTGACAGCCATGTCTGGTGTGTTGAAGCCATAAAGATCAGGGCTTCACTAAATAACTAAACAATTTCAGGTTAGAAAGTTGAACTACGAACTACGATCCCAGGATTTTCAGGCTGTGAGACAGTGAAAGTGGAAAAATATAAAATTCTGTTTAGACAATCCAGAAATATATTTTTTTTCCTGTGGGATTTTTTTTTTCCAATGTATTAGTGTCCATTTCCTGTGGGATTTTTTTTTCCAATGTATTAGTGTCCATTTACAAGATCAAGTACTAGTGTCCATTTACAGGATCGTGTAGTATGCTCCACTCCTTATGAGTTTTAAATATTCATGGGGAAGGAGATGAATGATAGAAATCAAGACCCCATTGTGACACCTGTGCACTGGCCCTGTAATCAAAGAGCATCAATCCTCACCACTAACACCAGTGAGGGATGTGCACATTGGGAGGATGATAGGTACACACACAGTAAAGTACAATTTCCCTTAAGTGCACGCAAAGATCACAGTCAGTCTGGGGCTGGTTTCTCCCTCTCTCTCCAGATCCTCAATAAGACTCCCCACTGGCACAGCTATAGGGTTAAGATCTCAGCCGAATGGTCAAACCAAAACTTCCAGCACCCTCTCTGTCCAAGCAGTGCTTCGTGTCCCTGCCCAAGTAGCTGAAACACACACACACTTTAAGATTTGATTTATATGCAAATACACAGACACTCCTGAAGAAGGCTGACACAGGTTTATTAGCTATGCCCCCTTCTGCCGAGACTATAAGGTAGTAATCACTGCCACCAACCACCCTTATCAGCTACTATAAAGGCCCTTACAAAGAGAGACCAATTCTACTGTATAATGTTACTATTATCCAAATGGTAAGTGTGACCATAACTTTTAAGGCTATTCAAGAGTGGCCTATACAGTATCACCAAGTACATGTGCAATTATTCTAAGAGCTTAAATATCTTTAAACAAAACCAGCCACAATTAAAAGGTTTAAATATATTTAATAATAAATAATAAAAGCACAAGACAATACTCAATAACTCAACACAGTGACATCAGAGTTCGGAATCACAGGAAATATTTTAAAACAACATCGCAGGACAGTCTCACATAAATACAGAAAACACCTAAACTAATCTTACTGTATTCCTATCTATCTCTAAGAGAGATACTATGATCTAAGTCTTACTTACAGAGCCAGGCAAATACAAGTGCTGAATGGATCTTCTTACTAGGTCCAGGACAAGATACAAAATGCACAGACTTTCTCTCTGAGATAGTTCTTAAATTAATAATTCACATTACTGCTGGGTTAGCTAGATGACATCACTATTTGACACATGCCTCTAGTTCCCAGGCTACACAGATACCAACAGAATTTAACATGTCCCTATTAAAAATACTTATCTTTCAGATGTACAGCTGTTAGGAAGCCACAGCACAATACAAAAACGCTTTACATGTGAAACCTAGTAATTATCTCTGTCTCAAGACAATAGAAAGAAACCCCTAGCACTAGACATCTTGTCTCTTACCTGAGATAAACTAACCTTATAACACATTGTAAATCTCTTTACTTATTTTCATAGAGTTTTCCAGCCTTTACCATCAACACATACATTTGCTTAGGCATGTAGTTTATACACGTTTCTGCTCTTTTCCAGCAGGGTGCACTGTGGTTACATTTTTGAAGCTCAGTACAGAACATACAGTTTACTTATATTTTTAAGATAAGCACGCAAATCATATTACTATTCACAAATTACATAGAATTATTTACAAAATTCCAGCTAGCTGGGCTGGCAGCCTTCACACCCATATTTAAGGATATGGAAATGAGGAGTCAAGATGTCTGCAGTGTTGTAGGGATAGTTTAAATGTTACTAGATTTTGAACATAAATGATTTATTTTATGATATTTGTGAAGACAAGTTTAAATATATTTTATGGTTTTCAATCAAACCATATTAATTTCATTGATAAAATGGTGGATGTTTATGAAGAACACAGATATTAGTTTGTCGACTATATGCATTTAAAGGGAATGGTTTAAACTAACGTTGTAAATAAATACCTAAACTGAATTAGAGTATAGGTTGGAGGGAACCCTATATTTACTGAACATTTATAAACCTATTCTGTGTGTTTGTGAGAGGAGATGGCCTGTCACTACAGAGGTTGGTGGTCACTATCTAATCTGGATATTTTTTAATATATTTCATAAAGATGAGAGAGTTATTTTCCAAATTTTTTTTTAGAGAAAGTTAGCTTGCCCTTTTCTACTGACAGTTTTACACTATCTAACTTGAATTAAAGATGTTGGCGAATATTTCTACAGACTGAGAATAACCCACTAATTTGGGAGGATTTATGATTCTAGTTGTGAGAGGAAGGCCCCAATTTCCATGTATGGATATGCTGTATATGCTGATAGATGAGTCAATTGGATTGAGGAAAACAAAAGTTGTCAGAGAGGACTGGACTGAATCATGCAAGTAACTTACGTTTCAGAGGACAAATCCTAGTAGAGCAAGAAAAATCCCCAAATATCCACCAAAAACACTTGAAAAGATACATGTTCATGCCTGAATATGTGATTATGCTTTTTTACACATATGCATAAATCTAAATATCCATAGCTTTATTAAAGTTCATGAGGTATATGTTTTTTGATGAAAGTCAGGTCATTCAACTCATGTCCAAGAGTCATGTGTCCATGTTAGGGAATAACTCAGTCCTCACAGATGAACCTGGCTTGACCATGAAAGGGGAAGGTAATGTTGCTGGATCTAGCCATTTAGGTAAACTGGTGGGTTATAAATTGATTGGCTGTCTTTAAAAACTGGAGGCCTGGAGTAGAAAAACCCAGCTGTGATTAGTGGCTTGCCTTCAGGGTTGGACAGGGCTTATTGCTGTAAATTTTGAAGGTTGTTTATGCAGAGGTGGGTCCATTCCATACCAAACATTCTGTCATATTAGAGAATGAATCACTATAACAAGAAGTGTGGAGTTATTCATTATCACTAGTCCTTCCAAGTCCCCTTTCTTGCTTTTTAATTTTATTAGCTTTGGGGCAATAATAATTTAAAGGTTTTAGAGCATTTGTATTGCTATGAATACTGAATTTGTCAAACCATTTTAATGTCATAATTTTTATGTTATTGGGGGTGATGCAGTTACAGGGTGGGTTGGATATGACTTAATTATCTTTTGATAACAGGTTGGATATTAACTGGCCATTTAATGAGTATGAAGTTGAGGTTATGAGGAACGGTGTATGTTAAATTGTCTGAAAGAAGGTTAATAATTATTTTATGTTTTAAGTAAGACTATTATGCAAGGTTATGAGAGGATAAAGATGAGGATTTTTTTTTATATTTTACTGGCAATTTAAGGAGAACAAAATGAATCAGTGTATGTTGCATTAAAAGTATATGTTGAATACCAGTAGAATGACAGGGATATGAAATTAATTACATATCATGTAACAAGAGGTATTAAATATTATGACTGGATTACTGATGTTATATGAAGACTGAGAATGGAATTTAAGCTGGGATAAATTATGCCATTGTTGTACATGAAATGTGACTGTTATTTTTCATATTACTAAAGATAATGGTGTTTAAATTTATATTGATATATCTATAAATTAGATAGATAGATAGATAGATAGATAGATAGATAGATAGATAGATAGAGATGGATAGATAGATAGATAGATAGATAGATAGATAGATAGATAGATAGATAGATAGATAGATAGATAGATAAGTTCATATTAGGCTAAACTACTATAAGTCTAGTCAATATCCAGAGGTCAGAATCAAACCCTTTAGCTTGTATCTGTGATGTAAAGACCTTGAATTTAAGCCAAACCCCTATCCCTGCAACCCCTTATATATATGTGTGTGTGTGTGTGTGTGTGTGTGTGTGTGTGTGTGTGTGTGTGTGTGTGTGTGTGTGTGTATGTATATGTATATATGGATTCACTTCATAACACTGAAACTTCAAAATACTGAAAATGACAAAACTTCATAATACTGAAGACCAAAATACTGAAAGCTCAAAATACTGAATACTCAAAATACTGAAACTCAAAATACTGAAAACACATATTATGCGTAAACTCAGGTTAAACAACATAAATCATAACAATTTCTACCAAATATATGCAGGGGGCAAGCCCCCCTGCACCCCCTGCTAATTATATATATCTACTCCAAGATTGCACTTAACTACACTATGTGCAATCTTGGAGTTGATATATTTAATTAGCAGGGGGTGTGCAGGGGGGCTTGCCCCCTGCATATATTTGGTAGAAATTGTTATGATTTATGTTGTTTAAGCTGAGTTTACGCATAATATGTGTTTTCAGTATTTTGAGTTTTAGTATTTTGAGTATTCAGTATTTTGAGCTTTCAGTATTTTGGTTTCAGTATTTTGAGTTGCAGTATTTTGATATTTCAATGTTATGAAGTGAATCCGTATATATATATATATATATATATATATATATATATATATATATATATATATATGTGTGTGTGTGTGTGTGTGTGTGTGTGTGTGTGTGTGTGTGTCAAGTGCTCCAACTATAAAACGTTCAAAGACACTTAAATACCAGAAAAAAGGACAAATGGTAAAGATTAAAAAAAAAATGTTTTTATTTTTTTTGTAGGGTAAAGTCTCCCTACACCCCCTGCTACATATACATATTTTTGGTCACCAATGCATTACAAGCTTCAAATGCTTTAGCTAGTATTTCAACTGCTCAAAGGTTTGATAGTTTGGGCACTGGAATTAAATCCATATACACAAATATATGTATAACTAATAATAATAATAATATAACTATATATAATATATCTATCTATATATATATATCTATCTATATATATATATATATATATATATATATATATATATATATATATAATATTATATTATATATGTGTGTGTGTTTGTGTATATCTACATATCTATCTATAGATAAATATATATATATATATATATATATATATATATATATATATATATATATATACACATATATACACACACACACACACACACACACACACACACACACACACACATATATATATATATATATATATATATATATATATATATATATATATATATATATATATATATGGGTCTATGTTATAATAATGAAATATCAGTACTTTGAACATTAAAACATGGAGACAAAATACATAAAACATGAAAATCGTAGAAGATGAGGATATTAAACTGCATATCATCAAATTAACATCAAAAGTAAGTAGAGGAGAATACATGGGTTGTACAACTGTGTTACACGTCAGTGTATGCTGCACTACTTACTTTTGATGTTATGTGGTTCGATGTTATCATCGTTCATGATTTTCACATTTCATGTATTTCGTCTCCATGTTTTCATGTTCGAGATATTGATGTATTATTATTATAATATAAGCCCATAGATATATAAAATATACATAGAGATAGAGAGATAGCATTTTCTTGTAACTACATAAAAACAGAAGCAGTCTCCAGACATTGACCTGCATTTTAAAGCAATGCTTATTTACAAATGGCGACAGAAAATAATGCAGACTTGCAGAAATGAGGAAAAATAAAACACATATATTCAACAAGTGCTCTTATACCGGCTTAAGTCTGTATATAAGTTTATTCCAGAACTCCTTACAGAAGGGAATAATTACATTGCAGTTCTCAAACTCTAGCAAGGCACCTTTCAGCTTCGGACTTTCCAGTAGAGAGACGGCTTCAGGCTGGTTCCTTCCTTCCAACACAACTTATCTGAAGACTCCTAACATACTTCAGAACACATTGAAACAAGGATCGGACCAGCCCTTTAAACTCCCCACTTGCAGCTGTTTCATTGTCACATAATCAATAATAATCAGAATATATTGATGGTCTTTACTTAATTTTACAGGTGTTAAATGTTGAAAAAGGACATCTACAATGGGTAAGGGTACAGCAGTTGCTAGGTAAATTGGCAGTCTGAGAAGTCTCTCAGATTGACACCACTCAATCTAAAGTTAAATAGCAAAATAAATAAATAAATAAAACTCTGCCACTGTTGTCAGGTTGTTTCTCATTCATTTATTTAAACAACCATGTAGCCACAACTTTTTAAATGAACAAATTCTGGTATTGGCATTAATGTCAAACTGTGATACTGAATGGGTGATGCTGGAGCACTGATACTCCCCTTCTGCCTGGCCGATCACACTCCCTAACAGTCTGTGCCCAAAGCAACTGCTCCTTTCACCCCACCCTAGCTGAGGTCTGGGTAAGGATATCAAAGACTTCTTAAATACTGGACTGGGTATTGTCATAGGACATGGTAGGCAGGATGCACAAAAGCTCTCTATGTCCTTCATTACATCAGGCCAGTAATATTTGTCTTATCCAGCCATAAATGACCACCCAAATGTGGCTGTGTGCTTACTTCATTAAAAACATTCTAAAATGTTTTGGAACTAATAACTGGCTCAGTATTTGATATTTGTCTTTCTTCCCTGCTGAGTGGGTCATTTCTTAATTCAAAGTAGAGGTATATGGCTGGGCTGTTTAGTTCCTTTGGTTCATCTGCTCTCTTTATGTTCTCTTTAGTTCTACTCAGTGTACTGTCTTCCAAGTGGGCCTTCTTAAACTTTAGATGCTTTATCTGTAATCCAATCAAGTCAGCATTGCATTGGTCATTATTCTGATCTGAAGTAGAGAACATAGCCTTTAGGTACAGTCTTTTACCTCACCATTTTGTTCATAACCTGTAAAATACAGATCATATATTTAGTTTTCTTCCACCATGGTTGGCAGTATCCTTTTCATTACTTCAGCATTTGGCTAGAGCATTCTTAGTTTGTACCTGGTAACTTATTTTATTTGGTATGACTGCAACAAGGTCATATTTATTTGAGCTGTGCTTTTTAGAGTCTCTTCTCTTATACTCAAGCAAAAGTTTAGCCAGGCAAACTCAATGTACAGAACCTTGTCTCCAAGATACGAATGTCCGACTTACGTACAACCCGTGCTTACAAACTGACTACCATAAAGCTTATTATCTTAAATAATTCAATTTACTGCACATACAATGATTCATAGGTATGAAGGTGAGCTCATAAAAACATTTCATACTTTCAGCAGTTCGTCAGCTAGAGGAAGCAAACATTCTGCCATACTGCAGACAATTTCTAAACTCCTTAGGAAACTTAAACCAACCTCTCTAGCAGCTGATATGCTACCAGCAGACTTCCTTCAGATATCATCTGAAGCTATAGCCTTTCCTGTCTCTATTCTCATAAATAGATCTATATTAGAATGCAAAGTTCCCACCTCATGGAAAACATCACATATTATTCCATTGCACAAAGGAGGTAACTCCTTAGAGCTCACCAACTATCGCCCAATAGCAATCCTATCACCTTTATTCAAAATATTAGAAAGAGTTGTTCATAATCAACTAATGCAGTACCTCCAAAATAACAACCTACTCTCCATATCCCAGCATGGCTTTAGACCTTCCCATAGCACCACCACAGCATTACTATCATTCACCAATAGAGTTAACCACCATAGAAACAAGGGTCTATTTGTTTCTTCCATATTCTTAGACTTATCAAAAGCCTTTGACATGGTAAATCACAGTGTGCTTCTTGAAACTCTATCTACCCTAAATATAAGTCCACCCTCTATATCATGGTTCAACAGCTACTTATTTGGCCATCAGCAATCAGTCCTATGGCAGTGACAACTGTCTCCCCCATTACCAGTTACCATTGGAGTCCCTCAAGGATCCATCCTTAGCCCTTTGCTGTTCTCTTTATTCACTAACATGATCTATTCATCCTCACCCACTGCCTCAGTAGTACAATGCGCAGATGACACCACCCTTATATGTGCTGCCCCCACCATAAGTGAACTACAAACCCTAACCCAAAATAACTTCACCCTAGCCGGAACTTGGTTCACTAACATCAAACTTCTTCTTAATCTTAAACAAACTAGTTCTTTTCAGCCGAGGCAGATCTCCCCCCCCTAAATAGTTATTTCACCATCTACTCTAAAGAAAACATTCAAATTAGTCCAACCACACGCATTAAACTGCTAGGCGTAGAAATAGACAATAACCTGAGGTTCAACATCCACATAGCACAAACCATCAAGAGAGTTAATAAAAATCTTGGACTCCTCTACAGGAACAAACAGTTTATGATTAAACACACCAAAGCAACCATCGCAAGGACTCATCTAATATCCACCCTCCTCTATGCCTCTCCTATCTTGACTAATCTCCACCAAACCGATTTTAATAAAATGGAATCTTGCTACAACACGATTGCTAAGTTTGCTACTGAAGCCTCATATAGGTCTCACCACTGTCTATCCCTTAAGCAGCTTAACTGGCTTGAGTTGCCTCATATACTTCTACTCAATCAACTGTCTATAACACACAAACTGTACTACCTTCCTGAGAATACCCAAGTACTTCAGCATCTAATTCAGCCCCACATTCCCTCTAGAGCCTTAAGATCTAGTAACCAGAACCTCATAACTGTCATTCAACATAGAAATGATGCCGGTAAATCATTGCTAAAACCTGGAACACACTACCAAGCCAAATAACTTCTACCACATCCTTTATTCATTTAAAAAAAACTCCTGAAAATGCACTATTTAAGTGACTGGCTATGTTCATGTCACTCACCAGGCTAACCCAAACTAAAATAATGTTTCTGTGTATAGCTAAGTATAAACAGTTCCCCTGAAAGCTTGTGAACCCATTGATATTTACTTGACAAAACTTATATCTGTAAAAATAATACAAATGCTGTTTTAAGTTATTATGTATGACAATTATAGTCTACTATAAGAATTGTTAAACTCAAACATATTGTGTATGTTTGCTATAAGTATGCTCTATTTTTTTTTGTCTTCTCTCATGTACTGTATTGTATTGTGGAGCTTTTATCACCGGGCCTCTGCTGAAAATGGACCTGTGCCCAGTCGGACTTTCCCGGTAAACAAATGTAAAATAAAATAAATAAATAAATTTAGCTTACAGTATATTTTTCTCTTACAGGTATTTACACTACCCTTGTAAAAATGCCTCAGAAGCATACATTTGATGCTAGTGCAGGTGATACATCAATGAAAAGGAAAACAATCACTATTGAACAAAAAGTGGAAATAATAAAGCAATCAGAAAGAGGTGAAACACTATCAGTCATTGGCAAAGCATTAGGCTACAGCCGCTCAACAATTGCAACAATTGTGAAATATAAAGTGAAAGTAATGGATAATCTGAAATGATCTATGGCGATGAAAGTTACAATTATTACCAAGCAGTGCAGTGGTTTAATTATTGAAATGGAAAAGTTACTGATGATTTGGTTAGAAGATCAAAATCCACATAATGTTCATATTAGCCTTTCATTAGTGTAGACAAAGGCTTGAAGCCTTTTCAGTGATTTAAAAGCTCATGAAGGTTATGAAGAAAATGTGTGATAAAGAATTTGTAGCCAGTAGGGGCCGATTCAATCAATTTAAAATGAGAGCAAATTTGTGTATCGTTAAAGTACAAGGTGAAGCAGCAAGTGCTGATGTAAATTCTGTGAGTGCATTTCCTGAAATGGTGAAAAAGATCATTGAGAAGGGAGGTTATATGCCAGACCAAATTTGTAATGTAAAAGAAATGGGGTTATTTTGGAAAAAAAATGCCTGGAAAAAAACCTACATTTCAAAAGAGGAAACAAATGCACCAGGTATAAAGCACCAAAGGATAGGCTAAAGTTATTGCTTGGAGGGAATGCATCCCAGGATTTCAAGCTAAAGCCTTTGCTTGTGTATAGCTGCCTGAATCCAAGGGCACTTAGAGGTATCATTAAGGCAGCTCTTCCTGTTATTTGGATGAAACAGTCAAAGGCTTGGATTGCAATTGCCTTCTTTGAAGACTCGTTCTTGAACCACTTCATCAATGCTGTTGAACGTTATTGCTTGGGAAAAAAATTCCCTTTAAGATTTTCATTGTGCGTGATAATGCACCCAGACATCCAAGCAATTTAGATGACTTCCACCCCAATGTAAAAGTGGTATTTTTACTACCTAATACCACATCCCTAGTGTGGCCATTGGACCAGAGAGTAATAGTCTTATTTAAGGCCTATTATTTACGGCAGACCTTCTCACAAGCCGTCAGGGCTACCCAAGATCATGTGATGATGTTAAGGGATTTCTCGAAACATTATAACATCTATGATGCCATAAAAACTATTGTTCATTCTTGGGATAAAGTGAAAAAGTCAAATATGAAGGGAGTGTGGAACAAGCTGCATCCACAATTCGCACATGAGGCTCAAGAGTTTATAGCAGACATCGCCGAAGTTAGGCAAGCTGTGGTTGATATTGGTAATCAACTAAAATTAGATATTAGGCAAACTGTGGTTGATATTGGTAATCAATTAAAGTTAGATATCAATGAAAATTATGTTGTTGAGTTATTGGCTTCCCATGGCAAAGAATTGATTAATGAAGACCTTATTAAATTAGAGAAGCAGATGGAAGCAGTGGATGAAAATGACAATCTTGACGACCTTGACACTCCAGAACAAATAAAATTTACAACAAAACAGCTGAAGCCTTTCATCTCATTGAAGCAGGGATAGCAAAATTAAAGGAGCAATATCCTAATACAAAAATGTTTACCAAAGTTTACCATGCAGTTAATGAGGACCGCAGCTGCTATAAAGGTATTTATAATGAGAAAAAAAAGTGCTCTGTGCAATCCTCCCTTGATGCCTACTTCAAGAAATTGCATCCCTGACTGCTAGGTTTGTTTCCACTTTTTCTGGTAAACTGTTGTTATTATTATTATGCTTATGATGTTTTAGTGTGTGTCTTAAGCATTTTATAATGTTTAATCCAAGCAGCATATACGTTTTTCCCTTCTGGCAATAAAACGTAATGGAATTCCAAAAAAGTATACTTCAAGATATACGATACTGAATGTTCAATAAATACTTTTATTTGGTACAAAGTAAGCGCTTTCGCCAACAGGCTTCTTCAGACTTGTAATGATGTGCACAGTACTGCAAACTTTTTAAAAAGCCCTCCATGGGCTATGATTGGTTACACACTCTGCATTAAAACCACATTCCACTTAAAGGGATTAGGTACGTCACATCCTATTTCTTTACAAGTTACAAGATTGAAAAGTCCATTGATTTAAGCAAATTCATTCTTACAAATCTAAAAACATTATAAAAATACTATAAAAATATTATACAGTTTAAAAATCAGGTATATTCATTAATATAAATTCTATATTAAAAATAATTCATAGATTATATGAGAAATATTACAAGGGTTGCAGGGATGAACGCAAACATAAAGTGCAAAAACAATTTCAACCATTCAAAATGGCTATATATACACAAACCAAGCATATATAAAACGTTACTGATATAAAGGCCTATAACCATTCATCTAAGTCCTAAAGGCTCCTATTCATTACATTATGGGACAAGCAATTTCCTATGGGGGTATCACAAACTACCATCTGAAGACCTATAATGGGGGCGTATTCACTTCGGTCTTTTTATTCTCTTACTCTTCAGGAAGGGTTTGATCTGTACCCTATCATTCAGGCCAGGGGGTTCATCTGCTCTCCATCTAATAATCCACCTGGTCTCACATTCCAACGTTCTATTTATAAGATCTCCTCCTCTTGGACCCTGTGTAAGTGTTTGCAAAACATAAAATGTAAAAACATGTTCAGGGCCTGCTGCCTTGTGATGTCTAGCTAAAGCATTGACATCCGAACCAATTCTAATCTGATAATTGTGTTCCCTGATACGTTCCTTTAATGTACGGTTGGTTTTCCCAATATAATACGCTGAGCATATACTACAGATGGCCACATAAACAATGTTCCTACTTTCACAATTGGTGTTGGTGTGAAAACTGAACCTACGAGTTGTTATGGGATGTATAAATTCAGTGTTTAAATTTATGAAAATGCACTGATTACAATTACCGCAGGGTACTGTGTTCACAGTTACACCTACCTTATTCTGTTTATTCGAAATATATTTAGGTCTACATAAAAGGCTCTTCAAATTAGAATGATTCTTAAATGTCACTCGTGGTCTAGGGCCTACAACATTACTCACTCCCCTGTCTGATAGTAAAATGTCCCAGTGTTTATGCATGAGTCCTTTCACCTCCAAACTAGCTTGACTGAATGACAAGGTCGCTCTAACTTCATTTATAGATGGTGTGGTGGCCTCAGGTTGTTTCATTTGTTCTAAAAAATATGGTCTAGCTCTACTAGATCTTAAAAGATCCACTACCCCTATTGTCTCATTAATGTCCCTTTCACTATATCCCCTGTCCAAGAACCTTTCCTTAAGATCTTGTACCTCTGTCTTATAAAGCTCTTCATGAGGGTTAAGTCTGGACACTCTCATGAATTGTCCCTTTAGAACATTGTTAAACACGTGTATGGGGTGCATACTCCGCCTATGGAGTAAGGTATTCCTGTGGCACCCTTTTCTATGTATAGACGTATTCAACATGCCATTGGACAGTCTATATATTTCTACATCTAAAAAAGATATATTCATGTAGGAATAGTTCAAAGTGAACTTCAAAAAGTCTGTGGATGTATCCAAATAAGAAACAAAACTTCTTAATGATTCCTCATCCCCCAGCCACACAAAGAAGAGGTCATCCACGAACCTACGGTACATGCCCACGGATTCCTGGAAGTGAGTATTCTCATACATATATTTATCTTCCCACATGGCCATAACTAAGTTGGCATAGCTATTGGCACAAGATGTGCCCATAGCTACGCCATCCCTCTGAAGGTAGACATCATCCCCAAAAGCGAATACATTGTTTGTTAGAATTGTCTCAAGCAATAAAGCAATTAAATCAACTTTCTTGTTAGAAAAATGTGAATGTTTCCGCAAATATTCCAAAATAAAATTAATACCAGTCTCATTAGGGATTACCGTGAACAAGCTCACAACATCTAGGGTCACTAAGAGAAAGGGTTGATTGTCCCTCAATTGTTTCGTATAAGTGTATAAATCTATCAAAAATTGCTTGCTATCCTTCAGTATTCTCCTATTCCCATCTACTAATGGTCTCAGTAGATTCTCTATATAAACTGAGAGTGGTTCTGTGACCCAACCCTGGCCTGCCACGATTGGTCTCATAGGGGGGTCTAGTTTGGATTTGTGTATCTTCGGCAATCCCTGAATGACTGGTATAATCGGATCTTTAACCTTAAAGAATTCATATAACTCCTTCGTAATATCTAGGGACATAATAAGATCATCTAAGGTGTAATAAACACTGAATACCTTCTCCACCAACATTTTATAATCTATTCTTTGATAGGATTTATCATCGTTTAAAAGTTGTTTCATTTTCTCATTATAATGAGTGGTATTCATCAAAACAATAGGACCGCCCTTATCGGCTGGTCTAATGATTATTGATTCATCCTGTCTTAGGTCATTTAGTGCTTTCCTTTGAAGGTAGTTTAAATTCTGTCCGTGTTTTGTAACCCTTTTATCTTGGAAATATTTATAAATATCATTCTCTAACACTCTACCAAAAACCTCAATGGTGGGATGCAATTGTGGAATGTATGTACTATTTGCTCTGAATTTAGTGTGTCCTGTGTTATATTCCTCCTGCCCAAAATCCAGCTTTAATTGTATATTCCTAATGAATAACTTTGTATCAATGATGGTATCAACTAAGTCACTATTCTTAGTTGGAATAAAGTTAAGGCCTTTATTCAAGACCTGTTCCTCATGCTCATTTAGCACTCTATTGGACAGGTTAATGACTAGTGAGTTTGTCTCTCCCACATCTTTTTCAATGTGGGTCCTTGTTGCTCTTCTATGGAGCCCTTCCTCTTCTGCCTGCCTCTGCTGGCAGACCGTCTCCTTCCCAAAAAATGATCTTGAGCTATTGGGAATGGAGTATGAACCTTATTCGTTGTAAAAAAAGTACAGTTAGACTTAGGTCTAACCACCGTTTCATTCTGTGGTGACTTATTATCAGTCGGTTTATCTATACATGTCACTGATTCCCCTGTCATATCATCGACTCCTAATTCGCCATTAACATCTCCTTGTGTGCTGATAGTTCCTTCCCCTGTCCTGGAACTATTCACTTTACCCATATTCAATGAAACGCTCCCTGCACACATAGCCTGTCTATCATTTGGCGCAATACCATCACTCATATTAGAGGTCGGCGTTCGATTTAATGTGTTTGATTCATTATCAACACCACTCACGCCAACTCTGGCATTAAATGAACCATTATTAAACTGTTTGTGTACATAGTTTCTAGATGTTACATTTGCATAGCTACGCGGTTCATTAGTCAAACCATTAGCACTTTGTACATAATTGCTCCTCTCCCTCGGCCAAGTAAAAACATGATTATTTCTAAAATCTCGTGTATCTCTTGTAATTTTGACCTTCTTTTGATCAAATAAATGTTTCTCTAATAACATGACATCATCGAGTACTTTTTCAAGTCTTAATGTAAACACATTTTCAGTATATTTTTGCTTAAAATCACTAAACAGTCTATTAACCAGAAGTCTTAGTCTATTCTCCTCAGGCGTGTGATACTCAATAAGAAGCTTCATATAATTGAAGCTCAACTCAAGATTGAGCTGCTGCCAGCGATATAACAATTCCGGAAACTGGTTACCCGACGTGGGCATCTTCAAAATGCGAAGCCCACGCGGTATAATTTTTCTTGTCAAGCAAGTTTCAAAATAATGCCTTTGTACTTGCAGTTTTTTTAGTTTAGTAAAGGCAGTCTCAAGATCTTGTAAGTCTTTCGTAACATTTAAATTACTCACATCGCTATTAATGTCCATGCTGCCTTCAACATTAGGCTCGAAACCAACAAACAGATTCTCCTCTCCGGTCACACAAACCTGAAAGCATTCCATAAATTTGTTGGCTCTCTCCAACACTGGTGGAACGTAAGGCAGTTCTATGCTTTGAAGATTGACGTTCGCCATCCTCCTAGAGTGCTTCACCGACGAAAAGTAATGTACAAATATAATCCCAATGCAGAGTAGCACTCCAGCGGAGACGGGAACAAACGTAAAAAATGTGTAAAAGTATAATCCAAGCAGCATATACGTTGTTCCCTTCTGGCAATAAAACGTAATGGAATTCCAAAAAAGTATACTTCAAGATATACGATACTGAATGTTCAATAAATACTTTTATTTGGTACAAAGTAAGCGCTTTCGCCAACAGGCTTCTTCAGACTTGTAATGATGTGCACAGTACTGCAAACTTTTTAAAAAGCCCTCCATGGGCTATGATTGGTTACACACTCTGCATTAAAACCACATTCCACTTAAAGGGATTAGGTACGTCACATCCTATTTCTTTACAAGTTACAAGATTGAAAAGTCCATTGATTTAAGCAAATTCATTCTTACAAATCTAAAAACATTATAAAAATACTATAAAAATATTATACAGTTTAAAAATCAGGTATATTCATTAATATAAATTCTATATTAAAAATAATTCATAGATTATATGAGAAATATTACAAGGGTTGCAGGGATGAACGCAAACATAAAGTGCAAAAACAATTTCAACCATTCAAAATGGCTATATATACACAAACCAAGCATATATAAAACGTCACTGATATAAAGGCCTATAACCATTCATCTAAGTCCTAAAGGCTCCTATTCATTACATTATGGGACAAGCAATTTCCTATGGGGGTATCACAAACTACCATCTGAAGACCTATAATGGGGGCGTATTCACTTCGGTCTTTTTATTCTCTTACTCTTCAGGAAGGGTTTGATCTGTACCCTATCATTCAGGCCAGGGGGTTCATCTGCTCTCCATCTAATAATCCACCTGGTCTCACATTCCAACGTTCTATTTATAAGATCTCCTCCTCTTGGACCCTGTGTAAGTGTTTGCAAAACATAAAATGTAAAAAACATGTTCAGGGCCTGCTGCCTTGTGATGTCTAGCTAAAGCATTGACATCCGAACCAATTCTAATCTGATAATTGTGTTCCCTGATACGTTCCTTTAATGTACGGTTGGTTTTCCCAATATAATATATTATAATGTTTGCTTCCTCAAACTTTTTATACGCATAGAAAGGTGAACTATATAAGAACATATTCCAACTTGCACACAAATCTGACTTAAGAACAGCGTTAAAAAACAGGGACTGCCTGTCATCAACAACACAGATTTTTTTAAAAAGAATTCCAGCTTTCATCACAAATCTAAAAGACTTTAAAGAATTTTACAACAAAGACATTGAATCATACATAGAGATTAACAATGCAGATGAAATATCAGAAGTTTACATATGGGATGCTTAAATCCTATTTAAACAGAAAAAATCTGCACTGGTATTCTATTTAAAAAAAACAGTAGGACAAAGACTTGATAGATCTACAACAGAAAACTGATAGACTAAAGCTAAAAGAACAAATGAATAAAAAAAATCAAGTGAAATAAATATATTACACAACAAGTATTTAGAAATATTAAATCTAAAATAAATTTAGAAAAAATAAAACTGGTGAATCATACAATAAACCCAAAATACCACCGCAAAATAGCATCTAGAACAAAATTAATGATCAAAACAGGACATATTAAAGATTGCATAGTGAAAATAAAGGGAGAGTCACTGCAATTGAAGATATTCTCTGAATTTAGAAAGCATTTCATTAATAGTACAAATCTGCATGTTTTTTCTCAGCTTATCAATACTCCAACAAGATACAGCAAATATCTTACCTACCACTCCACCCTTGACTGGATCCTAGTAGCCCACCTCAACAATTAAACCTCTTTCGGTACACTGTCTAGCTCTTTGAGCAATCATCTGCCAGCTTATTCCATTAGAACAAACTCCCAACAACTAAGACTACACACTGTAAAACCAGTCAGGAACTCAACTAATTTTTGTCAGCATAAATTCAACTATCTGCTACGTGAAATAGACTGGACACCCCTTAAACAACTGATCCTTAATGAAGCTGTACTATAGTTTGATAACACCTTCCTTCACATACTTAATCCACTAGCACCCATTTGTATGAAAATAATCAGAAAGAACTCGATACCATGTCTCTCTAAGGAATGTAAACACCTGATGAAGCAAAGGAACCCAGCCTGGATGACCTGGAACTAAACAAAAATGAACAAAATCATGTCAATTTCAAAACACTACATAACAAAGTGACAAAAGGAATCAACAGAGATAAGAAGTCATACTATTCCAAGCTTCAACTCCAGCATAAAATCAAACACAATACATTTTGGCAGTCCATATCTTCTCTCCTTAACCCTGGAACAAACAGAGAGCACAACCCATCACCTGATACCCATCCATAACAAATAGCCGACACCTTTAACAAGCACTTCATAAAATCAATATCAGACCTACTTACAAGCACCACTTATGCTGGACTGCCCTCCCACCCTTCAACCTTCTCAGACATCAACCCTAGACCATCAACTACTTCTGACCCTGTCATTAATAACCCTCCTACTCAACAATGTGTCTTACAAACCCCATTCTCATTTCAGCCCATACCCACTGACACCATTAAGAAACTACTACAAAAACTAAAACCCTGCTCCACCTCAGCTAGTCTTCCACCACACTACCTCAAACTGGCTGCCAGCTCAATCGTCTACCCAATCAGTGTTCTTATAAATAGGCCTTTATCTGAATCCGAAGTACCTACCATATGGAAATAATCTTACATCACTCCCATCCACAAAGGAGGCAACTCTTTTGAACCATCCAGTTTCTGTCCTATATCCATCTTGTCACCCATATCCAAAATTCTCGAGTGAGGTATACATCAGCAGGTATTGAAATATCTATTGCAAAACAATCTTCTAACCAAAACCCAACATGACACACCGACCCAGCCACAGCACAACTACAGCCCTATTATCCTTTACAGACACCGTGAACAAGACCAGAGATGCAGGATGCTATACTGCGTCAGTATTCCTTGATCACTCCAACACCTTTGACACAATGTCTCTCCCCTTACTATTGAACACACGGTCTAACTTAGGCTTCTCACATAACACAGTAAAATGGTTTCAGAGCTAACTCAAGAATCGTAAACAAGCAGTGAAATGGTCCAATGTACTCTCACCCTTTCTCTACAACCCTAATGGAGTCCCTCAAGGCTCCATCCTCAGACCCCTACTCTTTAACATTTTCACAAACAACCTTCATGCTGCCTGTCACCCTGGAACCCTCATTCAGTACGCTGATGATTCCATGATAATCTGTACCGCTCAATCACTACCAGAACTACTTTCAAAAACTCAATAGTCCTTTACTGCAGTCGAATCCTGTCTAAGAAATGCCCAACTCTTTCTTAATCCAAGAAGACTAAACTAGTACTCTTTCATCCCAAAAACACCTTCCCTATCAGTGATAATTTCAACATCCTTGCATCTGACAACACTGCCATAGAAATAGTGCAGGAAACCAAACTTCTAGCTGTTATTATTGACAATAAACTTTCATTCAACCCCCATATACAGCAAAATATAAAGAAAACTCATCAGAAATCGGGACTCATATAGAAACAAGTATTTCTTTACTGAAGCAACCAAAACTACCCTTGCAAAAAGATTTTTACTTCCCTCCCTTCTTTATGATGCCCCTATCCTAACTAACTTACAAAACTTCTACCCTAACCAAGGTGGGACAGTGCTATAACAAAGTTTGCCAAAAACTCTAGATATCACACACACCACTGTAAATCACTACTATAAACTGGCTTGAACTCCCTAACCAACTTGCCTTTATTCAACTATCTGCCTTGTACAATCTTATTTTCAAGCCTACTGCCTGCCCTGCACTAACCAGTCTAGTCACACCTTACACACCAAATCGATCCCTACGATCAGAAGACAAAAACATCTCTCAGCTATCTCAAAACCCACAAGAAAACCAGGTCACTCTCTGTAGTCTTACTCTGTCTCTATAATATGGAATTCACTACCTCTAGCTATCAGGTCTATGCCATGTCTAATGTCTAACCCATTTCAAAGCCTATTTAAAAAATCATCTCAAAAATACATGGCTCTGCTACTGCATAACGCCTGCCTAATGCTCATCTCTTTCCTCTTCTTCCTCACTAGCCTCATCCTCCTCTTCTGTCACATTTCACTCCCTCACAGTGTGCAAGGGCCTAAAGCTTTCCTAACTACATCTCTGTTTCTATACCATATCCTTAAGTTACTGCTCAAACTATAATGTCTCTATTCTTAGCTGTCTCACTATCTTTCTGCATCACTAACTTTCTGGAGATTATTTTCCTAACTGAAACCAACATTCTATTTTTTCACTGGAACAGTTAATGTCATACATTGCACTACCTACATAATACTTTTGGACGCTATCTACTCATAGTGATAGTCACTCTCCC